>NW_008751695.1:372152-376435 GCF_000715545.1 Opisthorchis viverrini
GAACAGCCTTGGTGGACTGAGGAAAGCAGATACCTCTATAAGAAATGATCATCGGTTGGTGGACCAGAAAGTCAACATCACAACCGATTGCACGTCAGGCTGAGAATATGGCGAGGGAATATTCATCAGTACCTACTTCTGCTTCTCCTCATTCCACACAGCCACTCCACGCGCCTCCGAGACTATGCTGACGTCTGTTACAGTTGCACGGCGATCTCGAACAGCGATTAGGTCAGGTTTGATGAACGACGTAGAAGTAGGGGCTCTCAACTCCTCGAGGACGGTGTACCCCAGTCGACGAGGACGTTTCGCAAGTTCCCTTGCAACCCGATTATGACGAGCACATCTGGTATCATGCGTGATCCAGCAGGATTGCAACATATGCACCAACCTATCCGGTTGGCCACAGTTTCCACAACATAAGATCGTCTGGCCACCATGACCATGCCGAGCGCTTCTAACTCTCGTCCTAAGCAGGTTGCATCGGAGCCGGATACCGCGGATAAATATCCGTGGAAACACTCGTTCTGGGATTACGAGCCATCGATTCGAGAGAGGCGAAAAGACCAACTCTCGTAAACCGCAACCGTGAAAGCTGTTGTGCAGACTATCACTATTTTCGGAAAACTTTACTCCATCTGCTCCTTTGTGTTCCAAGTTTTCAAAAGGTACCAGGTCACTGAGAAGAAAACAAACGCTTGTCAGTGCAGGCAAAGCCAGTCCTTGCCATTTGGCTGGTGAACTTGGAAAAAAACATATTTCTTCACTTTCGAATGGGCAGTCTTTTGCCAGCGATTTTAGCAAAAACGGTCACTGCAGCTCCAAAATTCCACCGGTATGCTTAAATTTCAAAGCAATGTCTTGTTCCCTTATTCATTTATCACATGCATTTCCCTCATCTACTTCGTCGACTTCGAGCAGCGTCCATGTGGAATCCCCAAGTACGGTTTGTAAGTGATTAATTAATATCTAATTAATTAATTAATTAACTCGTTATGACACAGAGTTACCCACAATTTTGCGTGGATTTTTCCTGATGAATGTAATGCGTTTATTCTAACTGAATGGAGGTGCCTTGGTCTCAGCAAAAGCCCGGTATGTTTATGTATATTTAACACTCATCCTTCCCGTTTTCCGGCTTTCATGTCACCCCCAATTTTCTTTTTAAATGAGGTCCAAGAAAGCAAACGGACAGTAGACAACAGTTAGTAATCCAGACCAGGGTCAAGCCAGTTTAAGCGGTGTTTATTCGCTTGTGTCAACAGATTCTGCCGTGTGCCGGCGAGCATGATCGGCCAGCTATACAATCAACAGCTGGAACATGAGTCAGAATGTAAGCAATCGGAATGGTTAAACAGCGGTTGGTGTACAACACACAGTCTAGTGTTCGTAGCCAAACTGTATTCGCTTTGTCTGTTGACATCATGCTCCGACCAATTCGAACTTTTTGCAACAGTGTATCGTCAGTAGCTTCCAAACTTTTGATTAACTCAATAATTTCAGGTGACACAAGTTTTCAGAAAACATGGATTATTGCTACATGCAATCCAAGGTGTGCTTTCTCACCTTTTCAGCTGTCCAGTCGGTGTGCTCGTCAAAACCACCACATGTATCGATTTAGTATTCCCCTCATGAATACTAGCCAGTCGCGATCGCGGGCTCCCAAGCCTTCGTGCGAGATGACGAGTTATGACTTTGGAAATCCAATCCGGGGGCTAAAATTGTGTTTGTTACTTTACTTGTCTGAATAAATTGCCTTCTATTTAAGATCATTTGGTTTTCGCAACCTACAGCAGGTGTTTCTTCGACCTGACTTCCACGGCTGCCCACGGTGAGTTGCCATGTATTTTTTGGATCGTGTTTTACTTCGTGTGCCCGCGGCAACCTCATTTCCAGGAGTGCGTACCAACATGTTGCGGGTAACAGAAAAGTTTCCTTCTGAATAAGTCGTGAGTCCAGATAAGAAGTGCACGCCCTTGACCCGGATACACATGGTGCAAAACCCTGAACTTGCGAACTACTCTAGTTGGAATCGCTTGCTATGTGGGTGACTTGTGAACAATACCGCATGGTCGAACCCTTCTGGTGAGGTCGAGTGCAGTTGTCACGCAACTAAAAATGAACCCATCTAGGAGAAAATGACAAAAGGTTGTATACAAAACCAGTTAGCCCATTGCCCATAATAGTAGAATAGACCAAACACTTTGGAATTTGGGATCACAGTCGCAGTCACTGACGTTATCTATTAGCATGGATGCTTTAGTCTCCGGTGCAAGCGTTTTTTCCCGGCGCCGAGCGGTTTCATGAAAAACTACCTGGGCTCCAAACAAATCGTCTGTGGCGTCCAGCGGTTTGACCACCGTGACCGGCGGCATGTTCCAGTCACCGGGTTCACTTCACTACTTAACTCTTCTGCTTAGTTTACAGGAGACTTTTTAGTCAAGAAAAGCGTGTTATACTGTAACGATACATCTAACTATTTCCAACCCCGTCCACTTCATCACAGAATCAACAACAATGAGTGTCAAAAGGACTGACGTCTGTATTGAGCCAGCTTCAGAAAATTTCTGTTCTTTGAAAAAACAAGCACTAGAAAGGGCTTTCATCTTCAAATGTCTTTCAAATTCCCGTAATAAGTATACTGCTTGTTTCATGAAAACTTCTTTGCACAGAAAATATTTGAGGTAACAAAGAATCCAACCAGTGGGGATTACGTCTTAGAAGTTTGATAGTTTCAGAAAATCGAAAGCTGAAGTCCTAGCCCTCAGCCAAATCTAAGGCCGTGAAAATATTGATCCGAAATTGATCACCCAGTTTGTCTAAGCGGGTTGGTCCGGTCAGTTTCCGACAAAGGTTTGCCACAAATTGTTCCAGCATCACGCGCAGGTTATTCAGGATTTCGCAGTTAGGATCAGTGAAATGAAGACCTCTCGTACCTGGTTCAACAAAACGTCAGTCACTCTTGCGCCTGGCTTCACGTAATACTTGTGTTTTGATATACAAACCATACTTTTTACGTCAGTGAATTGCAAAAACAAATTTGTTTAACTGCTAACGCAACTGGACATATCGTCTTCTAGTGAAGTCTACACAAGGGCATTGGTAAAACTCTTCATATCAGGAACCCATATTACCTGTAAATCGAACCGTTGATTGCACCTTGTCAGCCCTGAAACCCAACTAAGGCTAAATTCTTGGGCATTGCTCGAAGCTGCGGACTGATATAGCGGCACCGAAGCAAGTCCTTTCACTCTTGGATTTCCACACATGAAATTTCCAAAGACGTGAAACCCTGTTTATCGAAGACATCGTGAGGGCACTCATTATTTGCCGGCCGACCTGGGACAGAAACTTGGGGCCTAGCGCGCCGTCATCCGGACCGTGATTTTTTGCTCACCACTTTTGGCTTTCCACACCAATTTTATGCACAGCACATTGCGCTCCTGATGTTGTCATCACTGATATTTCAGATCTCGAATGGGGCCTAGCGCGCCGTCATCCGGACCGTCCACTACCATAGACGCAGAGAAGCAGGAAGAAATGATACATCTGGTGCCGATGAGCACACGATATGGGTGCTGTCTGCTGCAGAACACATGGCTAGTCAACCCAGTCGTGCCGCGCCGCCATCAGATTGTGGGTAAGTTGATGTAATTACAGAGTCGGAAGTTGCTCGCACTATTCGGTAGACAGGCAGTACACCTACAAATATGTACAAACTTACGACCAGGATGTTCCTACAACCCAGTGCTAATACCCTTGTTGTTGTTGCTGTCCACGGGTTCTCTCTACACACTAGTGTAGTGTTCAGTTTCCTTTATCCTGAAGGTCCCAAATACAACTTTACTGAATCACCTGAGACCGATTTCCGTGTGATTTATTCCTGTTCGATGCTTGCATAAAGTGCATGCTGATAGCTGGAGTCGTGGGTTGTAATAACCCACATCCTAGTTTGCACTTTTACTTGAATATGTTTTCTTGGAAGCAACCTTGCCGTTACAAGACTTGCTTCATCCCTCTTCAGCCACTGCTTCTAATTTTAGTTCACCATTTTTTAGTATCTCGAAGGATTCTGATTTGTTCTCATCCTACAGAGACTTTTGGAGCACAATCTCCCTAAGTCTGATACATCGCGTGGCTGATGGCATGGCATGCGAGTAGTATGTTTTCTCGTAAATCCGCTTCGTATCTCTTGAAAAGTGAGATCTACTACGGAATTTGTGGAGTCGCCTTGTAGCCTTGTTGCCTCGTGGCAATCAGACAATAATTCATCCTGGAAAATG
>NW_008751695.1:377734-389112 GCF_000715545.1 Opisthorchis viverrini
CGGGAGAAGTGAAGTTGATTTCAGGAATCTGACCTTCCTGATACAGGCCTAGTTGGTTTGAAGGGCTAATCTTGACCGTTATGTCGCCCACGCTAAAAGCTCAGGAATCTGACCTTCCTGATACAGGCCTAGTTGGTTTGAAGGGCTAATCTTGACCGTTATGTCGCCCAGTGCACGCTAAAAGCCATCGATGACCGTTTGTGCCTTTTTTCCGTTGCTGATCTAAGCACGTGTTTCCGTATCAAACTTTCTTGGACAATCATAGCGCTCTACTCACAAAACCAATAGTGGCATTCATTCATCTGGAAAGTTTCTAATTTTTTACAACTTTTAAGCATTTTCCCATATCTGTGGCTTATATTTTGTGTTTACAACCATTCTTTTAATACATAAACCGGTTTCCCGTATAAAAAACAGAATATTTCATTCGTGTGATACACTGATAGTTAGTGTATGGTACTACACTGCCTGTGTACACACAATTTTATGGTTGGCTCTTTGCTGTAGTCAATATGCATGAAACGAAATAGGATAACACGGTGCATTAGTCCATGATATACGGCGTTCAACATTGCTGGCCTCTTTTTCAGGGCCTCAGTAGAGCCAATCTGAACTGAAAAGCTAAGAAGCACTATAGAGTCGCTTCAGACTTGTTGAGAATCACTGACAGTGCGCATCTTACGAAACGCGAGGAGGAGGGTCGAACCCTCGACCTTCCGCCGTTCGGCGACAATTACTGAATATCAGTGTAACGGTGATACTACTGATGGAAGGCCCGCGAGTAGTACGTTTTCTCGCAAATCCACCTTGCGTCTCTTGAAAAGCGAGACCTGTTACGGACTTTGTGGGGTCGCTTTGTATCATTTGCTTGGATTTGAGCAACAGTCAGTGAATATCCAGCAAAGTTCAGGAAGACGCTTTCAAGAGAGGATGGGTGTTCAGTTTTTGTAAGCAAGATGCATATGAGAGTTTCGTTTCCCTATCCAACAGCCTGTAACTCTTCAGTTGGCATTTTCTAATAAATAACTCTCCTTTCTTTCACCAGGACGACTCGCTCTCAATTGGACATGATGAGTGCATGAGGCCGTGGTGGTGAGAAATCATCACTTGTAGACAGAATTCATTTTGTTAGCATAACAGTCATGTAGATGGGGACATTGCTATACAGAGCCTACTGGTAAAACTCTTGTGGTGAAGATATCTGTATGTACCGAGTTGGGACGGACACATTAGGGTGGAAAAAAGAAAGAGGCAATTGAACTTGAGCTCAAAATGACAGTACAACGGATGAAGCACTTTTGATCAAGACCACCAAACTAAGGGTAATGAAATCATCCTCGGTGGGGAAAAACCAGTTGTCGTGGCAAATAAATTCCGCCTTAAGTGAATCAACCGGCCAAGTCACTCGTCGACCTTATAGACTGTCTCGCAGAATCCAGCTGGATTCGACATGGGGGCGCAGACAACCAAATCGTTCGTGTCTCCTCGTTTTGCATTTTACTAACTAATCTTCGATGTGTTTCAATTTTCGCTCCTATTTTAACCATTTTGTGTGTACTGATGACCAGATGCTGAAAACATTAATTTCCTTCACTGTGTTCTTTTTCAAACCTTGGGGATATCCAAGAAATTAAGTGTACTCATAGTATGTATCTTTGGCACTGTTGTTTACCCTTGGAACAGCAGGTTCTTCAACTTGGCATAAAATTGTTTACACACTTGTTCAGTCAGTTTACTGTCACAATTTGCGTCACCGGTGATGCTTTCCTAACCCTGAGTGCACGGAACTCCTGGTAACCGGTGTATTCAGGAAGCAACCGCTTCAATCTGGTCATCACCGTTCCACACACTTGGCAACACTGATGTGACTCATCCTAAAAGCATCAAGTTTTTTTGGACAACTCGGTAAACAGTTTGAAGTTTACGTGCTTCTGACCAGTTTGCTAGTTACGACACAATTAGAATCAAACGGACGTCGCTTGGGCTTTGCTGCAGACCCGAAAGAACGCCAGTTTCAGAATCGCGAAAAAAGTCAAAAACTTGTACAACAGAAATTCACCGTATCATGTGAGATTCAACGATAGTACAACAGGTACACAGGGTTCCTTGTGAGTAGTTTCCTTCATGAGAACCGATTTAGTTTTCAAATTCTTAGTTTTGAAAAGAAAAACGGAGTTCTTACGAAAGCAGAGAAAAGCAAATCTTAGAAAGCCGCTGCTTCAGGCGACAACAAACGAAGACGGCTGGACTTGGAGGAATCGGATGAACGTTTGAACGGTGATCGAAGCCAACAATGTATCGAGAAATTGGCACTCGGTGAACCAATAAATGAACGAGATGGAAGGAGCTCATTCTTCCGAAATAACGAAATACAGGATTAAGTCTAGCGAAACACAGTGAAGTCTAGAATAACGACTGCTTGTGGATGAAGCGCCAAGGAGAAAAAGAGACTAGCAGAGTTAAGTGTGGCGCGAATTTTCTTCTTAGCAAAACAAAACACGCCAAAAAATGACGGGAGATCGGAACGATAATGTATCGCCAAATTCAAGCTATGAATCAACTGTGAGTGCCAACAGGACCTTACTCACCTCGTTAGCAATGTAGGCTAGGAAATAAGAGAATCGATCATCACAGCCGGTAGGATTTGCTGACCGAATGGATTTCAACAAATGGGTGAATACCTCAGGGATATCGAGAAAATTCTGTCAAGTTCAACAAAAAGCGAGCTGATGAAGTCCCATAGTAGAGCTTTGCAAAAAGAAGCCAAAACAGAGAACTGAGAACTTTCACCATATGTATCCTTGAATAGACGGATTAACACGTCTTGATATCCGTATGCCCACCGGTTAAGAAAGGATGTGGATATCACATTCTTTGTTTTCTTTTAAATCTGGGGATTGAGGCCATTCACGATTGCGACAAACAAAGGTTACAAACGTTAGGCGACACGTCACCAAAAGAAAGCGGATATGTCCCACGCGGAAGATGTAAGTTCAATTACACAAATAGCAGGTCACACTAACGAAGTGAACGGAGGATCTACTGACCAGCTCTCATCGTAACCAAATTCAGTTTCATTCCTTTTCGGCTGATATATCCCACTCAGGACACTTGGACGAATTAGTTGCATTATGTGGCTATTTTACTCACGCGGCCCTGTCCAAGGTGGCGAAAGTCGTAAATGGCGAGCAAACTGGTAACCAGATGATGATGCTTGCTTGAGTGGCCGCAGGACTGATCTTTATTATATATACATATATATGCATATATATTTATACGCTAGGAGTAAAATGACCAGTGGGTGAGAGCAAAACCGTCCGTTTTATTCCAACAGTTAATTTAGTTGGCTGTTCAGCATTGAGGTACCAAGAAGGTACTGCAACTCTCCATTATGTCATCATGGAAGTATTATCGGAAGTATTATCAACCCGAAATCCTGGTGAGGGATAGCATGACAGTATTCCATTAACTTTCGTGCTAATGGTTTTGTTATCTTTAGAATGGCAGTGACAAACAGGTCCTTCTTAGGGGGTAGTGAGGTTTACCAAATGAATCGGTGAGAACGCTGGTGAGTCCTAAGTTTGATCCTACTGAGACACGAGCTTCCGCAACTTGTGCGGAAGCACTCGAAGTTGAGGAGCGCTTTACGTACCTTGGAAGTTGAATTAGTTCCAACTGTAGTGCGGTGGATGAGGTTAATGCACGCATCTTCTAGGCTGGGGTCGCATTCGTCAATCTGAGACACCTATGGTGTCAAAGTGATGTGTCACTGAATCTCAAAGGCTGTGTGTATCAAGCTACAGTACGGGCTGCTTTGTTGTATGGCTGTGAGACCTGGCCTGCTCAGACAGCGGGACTGAGACGTCTTCAGGTTTTCGACAATCGTTGCCTCAGAATCATAGCTCGTGTGAGTTGGTGTCGGCGAATCCGTAACGAGGCAGTTAGAAAGCGTGTTTTCGGTTGTGTAACGGGTACTTCCATTGAAGAATGTGTCCAGTACCAGAAGCTGCGTTGGTTGGGACATGTGTTGCGTATGGCGAACCATCATTTGCCGAAGAGAGTGATGTTTTCCATGCCCGAGTCAGTCTGGCGGAAGCAGAGAGGTGGCCACCCCTTGAGTTAACAGAGGAGTATGAATAACATCACAAAACACTTGGGTGCTGTCGTTGCTACTCGCCTTCCAGGATGGGGACCGCGTGATCCTCACTGCGCCTGGTTGGAGACGCTGCAAGATATGGCTTCTAACCGGTGTCAGTGGATGTCTTGTTGTCAGATTGCCTGAATGAGAGTTCGGAGGTGTGGGCACTTCGGAATGATTGTAGTAAGCCGGTACTAAGTCCCTTCCTCATCCACCTTTATTTTTTCCATACAGTGAGGCTTTCAATCAAATCTCACGGTTGCACTGCAGCGGAGCGTCGGTGTTGAACACTGATGTCATGCTGTTGATGATGATGGTGATGATCATGATCATGATGATGATGGAAATATTAGGCTCTTTTTCAAGTGACCCCCTCATTTTCAGCATTTCGGAGCGTCATATTTCGAAGCTCCCGACACTTGCTATTATAATAACCACCCTTCAGACCATTCTGTCTGGTGTCCGGTCCTCCTATGATCTAAGACAGTGGTCAAGTTTTCAAACCTACCAGTTCGAAACCAGTTTGAAACCAGCCAATAACAAGGTTCTGGACCTCTGTGGTTCTGAACTTTATTCTCCATCTGGCTGCAGATAAGTAAACAACTTGTTTCGGCTATTCGTTTCAAGTAGTCGAGCGGGTTTCTCGTCAGACCAAATTATGGTTCTTCAAAGGCATCCCGTTTTCTAGATTTGGTCGTATCGTTTAATCCGAAGGGTTCTGCGGAGACGATGCTGACAAAATTGATCAAGAATTCCAACATGTCGTCACTCAGGTTACACTGTTGTATATCAAGGAGGAGATTAGAACAACCCTGTTCAGTGCGGTGTTGATGTCACTCATCGATTGATGATTAATGCAGTACCAGTTTCTCTAGGTTATCAATCCAGTCTAGTTTGTCGGCTTTAAAAATACGTACCGATAGCAATTTGGTTCAATTGGAAGATAGGAGGACGTGATTTTGGAAACTGGAACATTAAGCAGCACCGGCTCTGATGTCAGAGCGACAGCAGTGTGTCATTTGATGCGTGGAAAAGGTTTGTGGTTGATGGCCGCTGAACAAAGAGCTGCAAAGGCGAGTTATACTCCCCGGTTGTCCAAACTCAAACGTCTGACAAGGCGATGTGGAACATAGGGTTTGGTTTATTAAACCTTCCTGTGACACTAAATTCTGACCTGTGAGTCAGCAGACAGTTGGGTTCAATTCGAGGAACCTGCCCCGGAACAAAAACTCAACAGTTCAACCAACTTGGTTACAGTTCTTGAGAACGCAAGGAATAGGGCATCATTGTCTGACTCACGCTCCGGCTACACACAGAAGACACCTTATGAACGGCATCAGACTATTGTTGTAAATGTATTACCATGGTATTTAGTGATATGCCGCTGGTTATGGTCAACCGTTTTGCGATCAATATTTACGGTTTTTGGAACTGACGATTCCCAACCCGTCCTCTCTAGGAGGAAGACAGTATCAGGGGTGACAGAAATGCTGATCATCTGAAAAAAAACACCTCCCCGTCTTCGAAAAATTTGGTGACAATCGGTAGATTTATTGCTGGGCAACGTTCCGCTTTTGACACAAAAGCTTCGTTAGGTCAAGTGACTAGGTTCCGAGGTTGGCCGAGACTTGAGGCGGAAGGAGAACCAATCAGCCGAGGGGATTTCGTGTGTTAGAGTGGTTGAACAAGTGTTGGGTCAGTGGGGAAACCTAAGTGTGTTTGGGTCCAGCCTAGGGTCTAGTTCTTCGGGTTCGGTCCATTTGATGGTCCCTCTTAGACGTCGTTTGAACCTCTTGTCCGTTCAGGTGGATAAGCTAGTGCTAAGATAGTGGGCTAAGATACTTGTGTAAGAGGGATGCATGTGACCTTTGGTCGGGTTGTGATTTCCAAACCCACCCCCAGTTTTTTCTAATGGTTCTACTTGGATTGACAACCACACACAGTCACGTGTCAGCTCGGCTAAGACCGCTTTCCATACGCTCGCTAGTTCCACACCCTCAATCCTATTCACGCTGTGAGACTTAGTAATTTCCACCAACTCGGCTATCAGCCGCTGTGGTGTGAATCGCAGTCCCCGTCTTAAAAATTTCCATATTCTCACCGTCTTCATAATTCCATCACTGAGGACAGGCTGCCTCATAATACGTTTGATTGCCGTTCTGGGACTCGGTTTTCGTCGTCCAGTTGCTCCAATTTGGCCTTCCTCGCATGACTGAACTTTAAGAAACTGACCTACAGCCGATACAGTCCGCAAGAACACTGACTACCGGGTCAATGAGACCAAATGGAATAATGGACAGTGTGTTCACTTCATCATCAAATACCAAACTTGTGGTTGGCGTGATACCAAGGTAGGATTGGTAGATAAAGAGCGCTACTCAAAAAAACCATTATGTTTGTTGGCGTTTTAGTATGAATTCGCGGAGCACACTGTTAAAATATCAGCCGCTTGGGAGTATTTATATCATACTACAACTGTTTACACAGCCGCTCGGATGTGTTTGTTTTCTGGCTCACTTTCCTTCAGGTTTGTTTGGAATTCGAGAACTTGGCAGTCTTTTTTTGAGGTTCTCACGAATTCAATGGACTTTTTTCGTTCAATAACTTTCTAAATGGACTTTTTTCGTTCAATAATTTTACAAACTCAAATAGGAGTGCACCTTAGCACAAGTCTTGATAGATATTTCCGATACAGGGATGGAGAACTACACAACGCTTTTGAGCCTTTCAACAAACGGTGTCTCTATTTGAAGCATAAGGGTTCCATTTTGGACAATTAACGTAACCTAGAAATTAGAAAACACGCATTGAAGTTTTCTGAAGTTTTCTTCCCTTGAATGCCACACGCTTTTTAGCATGTCTTGTAAGCGTGTCAAGTCAGTTCTCCCACAACTTTCCCCAAACTCAAACTGCGTGAATAGGGATCTCGCACGCCACAGGAAAGTATCCATTTCAGTATGATGAATACTTTTCGGTTGGAACCACTGGCAAAGCTTTTAATCTAATTTTTTCAGAAATTAATTACTTCTAAGTGTGCAGTGAATGAGAAAATGGAGAAACCAACGAGCATACCATGGGAGTGAATGAAAAATGCGTACCGTATCAGCAGGCTGACATTAGCAGGTACTACGCCAGTTTTCGGATAGGCCAAGGACACAGAATGCCAGTAGTGTGGGGCGACTTCCAGCTGAGATTTTGTAAAATTTGTCGAGCTACTCCACGCTGAAACATCGAAGAATTTTGTATAGCTGTTCTACCTCTATGATCCTCAGAACTGCACATTTCACGAAACTCCAGGGAGTCTCGAACCCGAGACCACCCGGATAGTCGCTTTAACTCTGTTTGGCCATGATCTGTTGATTACCAGTGTGATTACCCCGCACCCCATTGGAGCAAATCACACCACGTGGTCAAGTATTGATTGGCCCATTGAGTGAAAACTTCTCAGATGGAAGTTTCACTCATCTTGAGGAATAATCTCTCCTCTGAGTTACTTGTTGAGCGACGAACACAAAAGCTTGAAAGACATACTTCCAAGTTAGTAGTTAACCGAGAAACTACCCCGCTTATCAAATGTGATGGCGCAATTGGCATCCAACTAGGATTGCATCCAGAACTGTGCAGAACTCTAAGAACTAAGAGTTAGGTCTTTCATTATTGCACCTATCACGGACGTCAATCTGCTGCTCTGGAAAACGGGAAATTGTTTGGCCCCAAGAACAACACACTGGCGACTAAGCAAACACCCCGAATGTAACGAAGCATGTGAACTGTTCATTGACAGCCATCAATCTTAATGAGATATTTATAATAAAAATACGAATCAAACTCCGATGCGCGCACAACAATGCCACTGAAATGTCAGTGAAAGGTTGTACAGTACAAAAAGTGTAAAACGGGTGGATAACTGGATATCTGGTTGTATGCTAGGGCGCTTCAGAGGTAAATTTCGGAGCGAGACCACTCCTATCAAACCTGCAAGAGTTGAGGTTCATTTGTTTTGAGAAATCACAATCCTAGATCTTATGAGTACTAAAGTGTGTAATTGTTTTGCCTTTCGAATGAACCAGTTTTTTATTCAGTGGTCAACGGTGACAATGAGTGAAATAGAACGCGAAAAAGCGCAATACAACGCACCCAACTTGTTCCAACCAATTGTCGACAAATATCGCCATCTCATTAAAACGGATCCCTTTCGAAAGCCCTTGCCGTGTTTATAACCTAAGTTTCTTTCCCTTTGCCGTCGGCACAGCACCTTCGTGTGAACAGTCGTTATCCAGTCCTGGCGTAATTATTCGGATGCGTCCACGAGAAAAGGGGGAAGCACTGGACTCGAACTTTGCCCTCATTAGAGCTAGTCAGTAGTGCATATCCAAAGCCGTGCCGGGGTTCGACGCACGCACATCTGACATGCGATGCGAGCGTGTTAACACTACGCCACCAGCGCATAATGGACGCATATGTTATTTTTCATCTGAATAAACGAACGTGTTCACAATTGAGCGGTTATGTTCTGGCTTGGATAATTGCGGCCGGGAAAATTTGAGCGCCGATAAGGACTAGCAACCTATAAGTTGTAACTAATCAACCCCATTCTAACAACAACATCCTTGACAACTTGGATCTACAGGTTGTTAGTAAGCTATATAGTGTACTTTCCAAACAAGCTAGAAAATATTTACTTATACACTAATCTGATTGAGGTTCACCAAGTAAGCGCTTTTGAAATTATGAGATTTTACGTCAATTATTTCAGCAGAAAAACAGCTTTTTGTCGATAGTTACAAATAGTTGAATGTGCAATGTACTGGGGAACCAAAATATCAGATTCTGTGAATTTAGAGTTAAAAACCAAGTACAAGTTTCCGAAACTGATGCAAAAATCTGCCTGACAAGTCCGCAAGGATAATTTCTAGGGCGTAAAGGATAACCTAAACTGTGAATTTAGAGTTAAAAACCAAGTACAGGTTTCCAAAACCGGTGCAAAAATCTGCCTGACAAGTCCGTAAGGAAAATTTCTGGGGCGTAAAGGATAACGTAAAGAACCACATCAGTAATTTTCCTCTGAAGTCGAACGAGACGCTTGTGGTCAAGCCAAACCTGTCGACAAAGAGTGGAAGGTAGCGATAGAAGAGTACTTAAATGAACAGCAGTATACCAAGACAATCAGTAATCTCCACTACCCATATGACTAATCTCCACTACCCAGCTGGAATCAACGACATCTTGTGGTGTGGTGTTTTCTTCTGGAATTCGATGACTATCTCCACTACACAGGAGGAAACACCGAAACCCATGTGTCCGAATGTATAAACGATTGAAAACTCAAATTTTATAAAATTTCCGGGAGGTAAGAGCAAGTTGGATGTAACACAGTGGAAACACTCTCGAGGATCGGATCTTTTTGTGGACACTGACCGGGCCTAGATTGCGAAATCAATAAACCCCATAGAATTTCGAGAATTGAGATATAGCAGTTGTAGAGATTGTAAAGACAAGAAATTCCTCCAGCCCGGTGGCTAGAATCCACACGAAGCTTGTCGACAAAGAAGCGAGATTCCAACTGCAGGTAGAAAGGTGGTTACCGGATTGATTAGAAATTTTCAAGACAAACTATCTGACGTCTTCTCTCTGTCCGTTCTTTCCATTTTACCAGTAGTTTTTTGGTAAAGGTGTAGATTGTACTTGACCTGTTCAACGAAGAAGGTCTGGAAGCGACAATTTTGTCGTCACGTTGGGCGTACTTCTGAACGAACGCATTCCAGCATGGCAGTCCGGGTGGCAGGGAAACCAATTGCGAATCCTGGGTGTATACGTTGCAGAAATAATCAATAATACGCCAAAAAGCAGTGTACGCCGACACGGACGCTGTACTACATCTTTGATTAATTCAGCCACTCTTGATAGGTGGCCCGAGACGTAAGCAATGGTACACTGTGGGTGGTAAAGTGCTTAGTGGAAAAACGGCAGTTACTGTTTCTGTCGCAGGGGTCTTCTCGGTGTTTTCTTCAATTGAACTACAAATGGGGATGTTAAAGATGAGTTCGTACTGTTGCGTGACTGTATCTCTTACGAGTCCTGCTTAAATTCACAACTTCCACTTTGTGTGGCATTTCATATTCGTTTCGCAACTACTGTGGCCCTCCCAAAAACCGTTTAGACAAATTCGAGTTCCGGGATCGAAAGAATATGATACTGCCCACCACCTCCACTAAATTGTGCACGGTTACTGGGAATTACAAAGCCCAAGGTGAAACCAACGGTCCACAAGCTGACAACAGTACTAACGATTAGTGATAGGGACCTGAGAATACATTCTTCAGCTCGCTAGGCTCTCGTTTGAAGGTATCGGTGGAGCGCAACCTTTAGGTTGCGGGTGGTGGAGTGCATTACGCAGATATTGACTGCTCTGAAGGCGAAAAAATTACCAAGCTCATGATCTATAAACGCAGCTCCTTCAGCGGTTACCAGGAGCTCCGGAAGTACAAAAACTGAGAAAACGGTTTCGGTTTAGCACCTCTAGCCACTTCAGGGAAGCGCCAAACAGGCAAAATCCAGTGGGTTTCCAAACTAAGGTTAAGAAAACAATGAGAATCTTACGCAGAATTTTGTCAGAAACCACAATGGCCGCATCTGCGGACAAGTTCGCACAAGACAATGGACCAATGAGCATACCTACGTGAGATCACTTCTGTTTGGCATGTTCTAGAAAACCGTGTGTGAATCTCTTTCAGTACTTTCTAGCAAAGTTTGCGTGAGAAGACAACACGAAACCCAAAATCAGGCAACGAACCGAGATTTGTAAAACAATTTTAAAAGGAACCACTGCACACTTTTTTCTATGACATTTATTATGGAACTGGTTGTCTATCCAAACGGCACCAAACTCTCATGTGTAGTTTATTCAGACATTGAAACACTAAACCGATTCAATAAAAAATAGTTGAAATTTGTTCTTGGATAAAATTATTGCGGCTAAACCATGTTAAAATTTATTGCACCAGTTGTGGTGCTTGCGACTGTTTATATGTTCTTTATTCAAATTAGCAGTGGTCCCGCCTTGGGAGATGATTAAATATGATGCAGGATTATTCAATCTCCACTGAGTTTCTGTATTGTTTAATAAATTGCCCAAATAAAAACAAAAACAAACTGTCAGCATTCATGCATTATAATATATTATATGACATTATATCATATGATACCATATTTTTCATATTATATTAGATTATACTGCATT
>NW_008751695.1:389370-391098 GCF_000715545.1 Opisthorchis viverrini
TATATTATATTATATTTATATTATATTATATATCTCATTCAAATTTCGTGGCTTCGTGTTCAAATCCTGATACACACGTTGTCGTTAACTTATCTTGTAAAATTCGCAGAATATTTCTCCAGATTGCACCTCTCGAAAGCACTGAAAACAGCACGCTAGTAATCAAATAACCAAATAGTTAGCAACAAATTCTTAAATGGTTTCACAATCGGCGCATCGAATTGCTTGTTTCGGGGTGGGAATGGCAAATTTGCCGTTTGATTTATCTACCAAGCAAATGCCGAGGCACACGCGCGTTTTAATTAAATGATTTAAAAGGTAAGTGTCTGTTAGTCACCGTGAACACCGAAAGGGAAAGGTGTAAAATCTTCCGTGGGTTGTTGTGGGATCCTCACTATTCATAAAACGCCATTTCAGAAACAAACTATTCCAGCAGAGCAACACTCCAACTGTCCGACGGATGTAGTGTACAAAAGTTTCCAGAAAACGTCCTTTAGAATTTTTGATGAACTTACGTCAATAGAGGAGGTCGAAATATTACTTTTTAATTAAATTACCCATCTTGGAATTAGATCACCAGTGTTCTGCATATCAGATTTCAGCATCGTCTCAAAAATTTCGTCTGGACTGTGAGCAGTTCAACGGTGTCGCGTTTAGAAGCCCACTGGACGCGGTTCTAGCTAATTTTTTCATTACAAAATCTAGAAAAATGGACATTTGTCGTTAGCGAAGCCAATTAGTGACGAGGACACTGTAATGTTCTTTCATCCTTGCATGGAATTTTCAGCAGCGCATATCCAAGGAAACACGGAAAGTGAAACGTGGGTTCAAACTACTTACCATGAGATCGTGGAGCGTTTCGTGGGTTGCGCGAACTGGTCATCACGACGAAGCCGTCAACACGTGACCATGTAATGTCGTTTCTGTGGTTGGGGAAACATGCCCAAGTGAGAACTAATTGCGTTGCTGACTAACCGATCTAGGTCAAAGGGTTAAGCGTTTAACCACCGATTAGAAAGTTATGAATTGTAAATGTTCTTAACTGTTGAATGTGGATGAAGCAGATGTACAGCCATTTTCGTCTTTACAGTAAAGATTGGCTTAACTGACAGGAAGAAATCTCCACTGAATATGACCGAATCTCCTCAAAAATAGCATGAATTAAGGGCAAAAGTCAGTTTGGGCATTGCGAAATTGATTTTGCTAGTTAACTCAGAGTATGAATAGCGCTCACTCATGTAAGACACAAGGAGTAAGTCTAAAGCCGAGATCATTTTATGGACAACCTGATTGCATGTACAGGGTGTCTCATAACAAACGCAAAATATAACACCCAGTTTAAACCTCAACACTAGTTTTAACATTTATCATTTTTTAACTGAACAAACATACATTATGAAGGTTTACTATGAACAAACTGGCATTACAAATGTGTTGAAAAAACCGCTCCTTCCTTCTATAACAAGCTAAAGGCGGTATCAGATATGAGACAGCATGTTTAACTTCTTCAAGCGCCACTCGTGCACACGACTCTTCAATTCTTGCTCTTAAATCCACCAAATTCTTCGGTTTATTTTCATGGTATACGCGAGCCTGGATTATTCCCAAAATCCAATAATCCAGAGGTGTGAGATCGGGTGACCTTGTGGGCCAAAAGTTTGGAAATCCACGAGCAATGACACTCTCATCAGAAAATTGTTCTCGGAGGTAAAGTCTCACTTGGTTTGA
>NW_008751695.1:391298-443222 GCF_000715545.1 Opisthorchis viverrini
ACCCGTGAGGAGCTTCACGGGACCGTTTCACGCAATTGTGCCTGTTGATTATGCCATCCACAGAAAAATTTACTTCGTCGCTCCGTAAAATGTTGGGAACGATTTCCTCATTGTCCAGCAGCCAGTTAGCGAACGTGACACGTTGCTCCTTGTCTTCTTCCGTGATGTTTTGTAATAAGGTGAAATGATACGGGTAGAGATGAAGGTGGCGTCTCATAATACGATGCACGCAGGCGCGGGGAATGGCGGTCAATTGAGTTATTGACAAAGATGCCATGGTGCTCTGGGACTGAAGTTGCTCGACGGCTCTCCGTACAATGGACGCTCAATGATTACTCAGAGGCTTCCTCCCTTTGCCAGGAAAATCCAATACGGATTCAGTGGACTCAAATTTTGCAATCAAGCCTGTAGTGGTCGACACGGTGAAAGGATCTTTGATGAAACCGTGTTAGGTTTTTTTAACCACGAATTGCAGCGGTGGCGCCTTCGCCAAGGGAATAACAGAGTTTTGTGATTTCAATGCGCATACTAATATCCATTGTAAATAAAAAATGTCGACCTTTGTTTACAAAACCTCTTTTATGTCGCTGCTGAAAATTAGAAATTTTGTTATCCTTTTTTTGCTTGGCTACTTTTGCTTGCTCAATCAAAATTTGCGTTTATTATGAGACACTGTCTTTCTGCTGGATGTCAGACGCCGTCAGTTCAGTGATAGGCAATTGTTGGTTTCATCAAATATATCTAACCTGAGCGTTTGTCAGCCTTCTTCGTCACCGAACTTCACATGTTGTATGGCTTGCCAAGGCCATTGCGATGAGTCGATCAAATCCTGTCCTATACGTTTAGAAGTAACTCGACGGTGAATCCGCTATGGACTAATTGATAGGTCACATTTTTGTTCGGTGGACTCATCTATCCAATCCCTACTCAAGCGATACGGGTTGCATTGACAAATGACTTGCTATCAGAATATAAAACACTTGTATCAACAAGTTTCTGCGCTCTAAACAAATGTTTATAGGATCCATTGTTTTGAGATAAGGTTTGATTACTAAGCAGTGATGTGATGAGCTCTAAGAAAGGCAAAACCGGTCGTGGGTGGTCGAACAGTTTTCAGCAACCTCCTGAGTAGTTTTCTTTATGAAAATATACTGCGATATCTCGAATATCGCGTCAACTGAATCATGAGGCAGCCTGTGTGCAGCAAATTCATTTGTAGAATATCATGGACGAGAGACTCAGTTGAGCCAAACTGATTTGCAAATGAGTGTATTTCTTGAAAACAGTTCAATTTGGGCTCAAATAGAACATGAGGTTAACGGAAACTCGGGGACTGCGCCTACCTGATGAGCCGAAATTGGAAGGGTTAAACCAGTCGTGGGCTGTTGAAGAGTTTTCAGCAACCTTGTGGGTAGTTTCCTTTTTGAAAACCTATTTCTTTCTTGAACACCATAGTTTATTTACGTTTAATGAACGAATTTAGAAGAATTCTTAAGTTCCAGTGTGGTCTTTATTACTTGTTTAAATTATATTTAATCAGTTAAACGAAACGAATGCTGTCATTGATATTTGAGCTGACAAAATCATGGTTTAGCCTGGTTGGAAATTCATTGGAACACGCCTTACAGACATCCGGTTATCTTTCAAGTTACCAGGTGATTAGAAACATCTGGACCCCTTGGCCAGATTGTCTGTCATTCACCAATTGGACAGACGCTTTGAATGCACCCCGGATTCACGTGGAATTCACGTTCACAAAAGAGGCATTGTCTGATCTCAAGATTAACGTCCGACTAGGGGCCGTCGTCCAAATTGACATTCAGTTTACATGACGATAAAACATGGGTTCTAAATGTGGTACGAACTGGAGTTTATTAGAAGCGTTGATTTCTCAAAATGCCGTTTTTTTAAAAAATACAATTTGAAAATGGATATGAATACACCTTGTAGAAAACACTAGAGAAACTGGGGTAATTTGGACAAGCTAGAATTTTATTCAACCGTAGTTTGGTCTGATAATGATGAGTCGAGCCATCTAAAAGGTGAATAAATTGAAACATTCTCAGTGGTTTTTCTGCCGAAACTTTTAATAAGTATATATTTTGCTCCAATCAACTTGCAACGTTGTTTCATTCGACTCGTCCGAGCAGCCCCGATTCTCTAAGTTGTAAAGGAACGGGAGGAAACTGTAAAACGGTCTTACTCCATCAAACGTTTTTTATCAGATGGGGGTAAACAGTAAAAGCAACCAAGAAATAATCCAGATGAATTTCTATTCTGCTTCCAGGTGATCAGCCTACGCGATACTTTTGAGTGTATTGTGTCACATACACACACGTTCTGTAAAATTATCAGTTGAATGATGTGCTGTGTTACCACGAGAGACTAAATCTTTGAGTGTTCAACTCACCACAATCTGCTTTCTGTTTCACTGTGAAATTAGTGATAGTTCCCACTTTCTTGACAAGTGCTCTTGTTAGGTATGTCGAACAGATGAGTTCGCGAAAACTAACTGGTTCTGCACTGACGAATTTACTTCAGTTGTTTGTTTGTTTCCGATCCAAGCACCAAGCCCTGTGAACAGATCAAAAACTAGGCAATAAAATTACTTCAGAAGATTCAGAAGACCTTTCGCTCAAGCCCTGAGGACACCGTGGTTGGACAGAACTCAGAGAACGCCTTCCAGTTCCCAAGAAGTCTATCTTCGAACAACTGCCGTTTATAGACTACCCGACATTCTAGATTGTCACAATAATGTGGGATAAGGCTGGGCTACACACCAATCTAGACTGCCACAATAGTGTGGCATAAGGCTGGGCGCACTCTGCTAATAACAGCACGCTTGGCACAAACTTGAACTGTAATTTGTTTGTTCCTGGTACTTTGATGTCAATTTGTCCGGTTTTTGCGAGCATCCCGCAAATTATGTGCCTCCGGCGTTTAGTCTAATGAGTAGTATATTGCGTTTCCCGTCTTCATTCGAACCTTAAAATCTGAATCCGTGGCAAATGTGATCACAAACCAACGTGCTGGTGGGAACAACCAATGTAGCCCAGCTTAGTTGTTCAACATGATTCATCCACTGCTGCCTAGTCGACCGGATGGTAGCCATAAAAGCGAATCCAGAAAAACGGAAGTGAACGAGATTAAGTAATGTGAACCGTCATTCTGTCAGCCAAAAGGCTCGGAAGGGCACCGACGTTAACCAGGCCAAAAAAATATACTCCCCGGGAGAACCTCAAAGACGTTCGGGAGTCTGCTACTTCTGAGCTTTATTCAGTGGAAACAAATCTTTCAACACCCAGATCTGTAAACTATTTATGAATAAGGTTTTTTTCATCTGAACCCACTGTTTAGCTAATGTATCATGTTTCAGCTGGTACGTCACTCAGGATTTCATAGTAACCTTTCATAATGAAGGGGGAGAGATGGCCCACGTGGTTAGAGCGCGAATTTATTGACCGAAAGGTCGGTGGTCCGTCCGAGCTTTGTCTCTCGACTGTTCCTGCCTAGGCTTGGGCAACCTGGCAGTATTCCAGTCCTCGTGCTTCCTTCTGGTGACATCGCAGCTAGGCACCGAACTGATGCTAGAGCTGAACGACTTTTTGTGAAGGAAACTATCCAGAAACTATCCAGACTAAGCTGGAATTTTAGTGGGCTTCCCATGAAAAAAATTGGTATGCAAAAGAGTTCACTGTTTGATTTTCAAGCAACTTGGAATTAGGTAGAAAATGAGGCTGACGGGGACTTGGGTTTGGAAGGGTGGTCAAACATCTTATGGGTAAAGTAATTTGGTTTTTCGAGACACTCACCTGGAACCCAGCTGAATCTTTTGTTTGTGATGTTTCCAGGCTACTGAATGTGCTGCACCAGGCCGCCTCATTTTTCAGTCGCTACGATATTCGAGATATCGCGCGACACGTATATTCGTATTGCACAAACGAGAGATTCGGATTGGTTCCAAGTGAGTCTCTCGCAAAACCAGTTTAAGTTGCAAATGAGTGTATTTCACTAATTTGGTGCAATTCGGTTTCACGTAGGACATAAGTTTGACGGAAAACGGGGGACTGCGCCTACCTGATGAGCCCCAAGAAGGCTAAAACCCGTCTTGGGCTGTCGACGAATTTTCAGCAACCTTATGAGTAGTGCAATACTCATATGGGTAGTTTCCTTCGTAGATGTATTTACAAATAGGTCACTGTGATTGGATTTTGTCAAGACCATCGCTGCATTCATTGTGAGCCTTTTTAGGTTGCATTTTCTGATAAAACAATAGGATACCCGTTAGTGGGGCCCCTATTCATAGAACTGATGTTCATAGCAGAAATAGTATTCAAAAAGATTGAGTACAATCTCATTTTTGGTTGACTGCTTCGAGGAAATGAATTCCTTTTCTACTGTGGAAACCACAAGACGTTTGTGTAGTTAGGCGGAGTGACAGAGGCATAATTGAATTCCGATATCCAAGAGAGCGGTGAGAAATACAGTGCCAAAAATTCCAATTGATAATGGCTAAATTGACAATAAATAGATAAAATCGAGTAAATCCAGAATGGCAATGATCCTTGTGGGTCTAACTGCCGTCTGTGTGAGGATCTATATGTCCATCGGTTCGCTCGCTTCTTTGTAGCTTGTTCCACACGCTGGAGAACAAGACTGTTGTCTAAAAGAGAGTCTAAGCATACTTGATCCAAGCCGGGCAAAAGACTTTTGGTGGCACCTAAAGAATATGGTTTATTTTCACTACTCACAAGGTTGCTGAAATCTCTTTGACAGCTCACGACCGGTTTTGCCCATGTTAGGGTTCATCAGGTAGGCACAGTCCCCGAGTTTCCGTCAACCTCATGTTCTAACTGAACACAAATAGGACTGTTTTCGAGAAATACACTCATTTGCAAATCAGTTTGGTTTTCTCGAGGGACTCAACTGAATCTCTCGTTTATCCTATTCTACAACTGAATGTGCTGCACATAGGCCGCTTCACGATTCAGTTGGCACGATATTCGAGGAATCGCAGTATATTTTCATGAAGAAAACTACTCACAAGTTTTCTGAAAACCCTTCGTCAGCCCACAACCGGTTTCACCCTTCTTGGGGCTCATCAGATAGGCGCAGTCCCCAAGTTTTTACTCGGATGCTGAATCGGGGATCCAAAGATTTGTGTTGAAAACATTTCATCTCGATGACAGCTGCTTTACTCTATTGCCAACAGATTGCGGGTGGTCCTGGTCCAATGGAATATCAACACTCAACGGGTGACCCTTAGAGCCATCGCTAATCAGCTGACTGCTGTGTCATGGTTTCGGTCCCATTCACTTAGCGCACTGCTATTACGTTATTGGATCCATTGTTACACGGCTCGTACACCAGTCTAATGATGAAGTATTGAAAAGGATCCCTCAGTTGGACATATTTTCTAAGTCTACTCTTGGGGATCTTCTGATCACCCATGAGAAACAAATATTGTCTTGTCGTAACCCTTGAATCAGAATTTTCAGCATAAGACTCATAACACACATGGGATGAAATGAATAAGCAACGTCGCGAGAAAAACATCCATTGGTAGGTGAGACAAGGAGTCCTCGCGCACCGAGACGTGGGTAATTGATAGACCAATTCGTGTATGGACCACGGCATACCTGGAACAAGTATGTGCAGGAAGTGGATATGGCCTGAGGTAACAATTTCTGGCGCCATTGGTTCTGTCTGATCTACAGAAGTTCAACCGAGTTCAAATCCTCTTCAATGAATCACTTGAATCAAGAACCAAATTTTGGGAAAATGCAAATCCCTAAGCTTGAGGGCTACGTATTTGCCATCCAACACAAACGAATGAATCCATCAAGTGCGTGTGTGTGAGCGAAGGAATCGTTTGCCAAATGTTCCCCCAAGAAGCCGCTCTTCTGTGATCATTTGGGTGACCTAGAGCTGTACACTACGTTCTGTTCGCAAACCTGTACTAATACACTATTTAAATGTCTGTTTGAATACCTGGAGATATTCTACTAATCTGAGAAATTTGTTTGATTCACCCGTTATCATAAAACAGAGATTCCGTGGAGTTCCAGGCGAGTTTCCGGTGGAAGACAAACTCCTATAGAGATGAGTGCATTGGACGAAGTCCGCGTAATTTGGGTTCAGTAAAATCATAAAAAAATTGGCTGAAATTCTGGGTCTGCGTCTATCTAATGAACTTCAAGAGTAGTTTCCAGAAACCTTATGAGTGCTGTATTACTTCTATAAAATGTATTGCGATATCCCCTATATCGTACCAACTAAAACGTGGGACGGCCTGGTGAAGCACATCTGTCATAAAAGAGGGATGCAATTTGACTCCAGGTGTCTCCGATATAGAAATGAGTGCATTAGTCCAAAATGGCACACACATTTCCTGGTTCACGCTGACCTGGATCGAAGTGGGTCATTACAAGCTGTGCTCACTGGTTCACAAAAGTACGTCTCGGATATAGACTTCCAAAAATATCGATCATGCGACCCAAATGGTACAGTGAAGCAATTAATCGCACATTTACAAGGTCCTTTCAAAACACCACGGTACGGGCATAATCCCAATGTACGGGGAACCTGATTCGTCCAAATATTTCACCTGGTTCAGAGCAAAACCCGTCCTCGAGAAGGCTGTTTAGTTTCCTGCAAATATGTTTCCTTCAACTAGCGGAATATAACACTGGGTAGTGGAAGCTTTATTTCATTTCCCATGGTTGATATTTAATGCCCCACTTCACCATTCACACGTGAATGGTTTTGACATGTCTGAGATATCGGAGAATGTCGATGAGGAAAGATAATCCAATGCCCATCACTTATGTATATCAATCTGTCAGTGAGTTCCGCAGTTTCTTGCGAAGAATTTAGAAATCTGTGTACTGTCTGGTGAAGTTGAATTCACTGTTTAACGATGAATGGAAGGCATCGCGAATTTTCAAACGTGGACCAACTGTATACAGATTTCTTCAGCAGGGAGACGCGAATACTCCCGGAAATTTGTACGGTAGCAATTCGGTGAAACCATCGATCTATTTATTTAGCACCTTTCAGAAAGACAAGGATTTTAGTCTAAGATATGCTCTACGACCATGAACTTATATCCTTCCTTTCTAGTTGATATGTTTCCAAGCAGTCAAGAGACAACACAATGCCCCTTTTTCCAAGTAAGTTCATGAACGAACTATCCTTTATCCTTTTCCGAAAAGTTTTGTTAGAATCGGTAGATTCGTTGCTTCGTCAAGACAAACGAATAGGTTACAAGGTTGGTCGAGATTTGAGGCGGAAGGAGAACCAATCAGCTAAGTCAAACTAGATCTCTGTTGGGTGTCGACCGACGGATTCTTGTGTGTTAAGTTGGACCGATGAGGAAACCTACATATGTATGGGTCTAGCCTAGGGTCTAGTTCCTCTGGTTCGGTTCATTTGATGGTTCCTCTTGAACGTCGTTTGAACATTCTGTCCGTCTGTGTGGATGAGCTAGTGCTACGATAGTTGTGTAAGGAAGAGGGATTCTGTGGACCTTTGGTCGGGTTAGAATTTCCACCCCCATCCCCGGTTTTTCCCAATGATTCTACGTGAATTGACAACCACACCGTCACGTGTCAACTTGGCTTATCTAAGACACCTTTTCATACGCTCGCGAGTTCCACACACTCAATTCTGTTCACGCTGTGAGGCTTGATGTTTTCCACTGCCTCGACTATCAGCCGCTATGGAATGAATCGCAGTCCTCGTCTTAAAACTTCTACATTCTCCAGATCTACTCTATGTCCCTTGTCTAAGGCATGTAGTGCCATCGCCGAGTCTTTGATCAACCTTTGGTGTTCCTCCTCATTCCTTAGTGGTTTGTTCATCCCCCGTTTATGCACATCGATTCTCTGTCAGTTTGTCCCATGTAAACCTTAGTGCAATCGTTGCAGTTAGTTTTATGCACACAGTCCCTAGTCCTTTCAACCGGGAGGAAGTCTTTCCTTATCCCAGTTAGCAAACTTCTAAGCTCCTCATTGACAAAAACCCTCACAAGACGGACTGCGTATTGCGCAGAGAATCGATCTGACCACACTTATCCCAGGAGAAAATTCAGTAACGACACACGGCCTAAACAAATCGGTAGTAAGAGTCTGATTGTCCTTCTGATGATATCAAAGGAGCTGTTGCTCTATGCCAAAATTTTTTTGCCCTGTCGTTTCGCAGTAGCGTAAGTTAGGCTGTCAAGAAGACAGCTGGGTGTAGAAAAACCTAATCAGTCCAGACTTTCGTGATTGATAAGTGCATAGTCATAAGTGATTCATTGATTTCTCGTGGAACTCCTCGCTACTTAATGAATACTCACCTATTCACTGGCGCCACGGGGACTTTCACGTCAGACTGTTCTGTCTTTTACTGCATTTCAAAAAGAGCACCTGAACATGTGTGCGTGTGTGTGCTTGAACAGGGAGACAATCGGCTTATGGTACTCAACTAACAAATATGCATGATATACAACAAATTGTTAGAAATATACAATTATATTTATATATTTATATGTAGTGTACAATGTTAATATAGAATGTTACGGACTATTGGACACAAAAGCGAAACTCTCATATGCCTCTGTTTATAAAAAAAGAGTATCCGTCTCCTTATTGAACGCATTTTGCTGCGTTTACCTGGATATTGATTGACTATCACTCAGATGTAAACGAATGCTACAAAGCAATTCCATAGATCCCGTACTAAATCTCACTTGCTGATTACGCAAAGAGGAGTTACTAGGAAACATATTACTCGCATGCCTCATCAGTAGTATCCGCCGTTACACCAATACAAAGTGATTTGTTGTTAAGCGTATTCGTTATTATCTGATAGCAGTTGACTGCCACACTGGAGAGTTTGAATGTCATCAGTAAAAACATGGTTGCAAAAACGAGCTTGTTTTAAAATGGCCCAGCTAATTTTTGGTCATATTGGGCAAGTGCTGCGATTCAGGATTGTGATCGCTTCAACGGATTTTCAGTAGTTATTTTATCATTTATTTTTAATAGCGAAGTCACATATGTAAAAATTAAATGCAAGCGATGGATGTGGAAGGGTTACAGGAGAATATTGGATAAAAAAGAGAGGCGTCTCATTCGAAGTCATGCCACCAACAGTTTTAGTCAGACAAGATGAATCCCAACGTATGTAAGGCCCTATGTGTGAAGACCAACAACCGAAGAAAGAACCAACAATGCGAAATGTGAAACCAGTTGTGGGCTGTCGACGAATTTTCAGCAACCTTATGAGTAGTGCATTCTGAATAAACATGTACCACGATGTCCCGAATATCGTAGCGACGGGAGCATGAGGTGCTCGGGTGCAGTACATTCAGTTGCTTGAACAGATTTAGCTGGATTCCAAGTGGGTCTCTCGAAAAACAAATCTGTTTGCAAATGAGTGTATTTTGCTAATTTCGTGCAATTCGGTTTTAAGTGAACAAAAGGTTGGCGGAAACTCGGGGACTGCGCCTACCTGATGAGTCCCAAAAGGGCGAAACTGGTCGTGGGCTGTCAACGAATTTTCAGCAACCCTATGAGTAGTGCATTACGAAAAAATGCTAAATGCTGTTCAAGGCGCAGTAAGAACCAACACATTCAAGTCTGGTACATCACACTAGTTCGTTACACTGGGTCTGGTGTGAGATTCAGTGAGAAAAATGTACACGCAACACCATGTCACAAGCACGCAGAGATCCCACGATGGCAAGTAAAAATTAGTCACTCACTGTTACCTTAGGAAGACCAAGTCTAGGAACAGCCTTGGTGGACTGAGGAAAGCAGATACCTCTATAAGAAATGATCATCGGTTGGTGGACCAGAAAGTCAACATCACAACCGATTACACGTCAGGCTGAGAATATGGCGAGGAAATATTCATCAGTACATACTTCTGCTTCTCCTCATTCCACACAGCCACTCCACGCGCATCCGAGACTATGCTGACGTCTGTTACAGTTGCACGGCGATCTCGAACAGCGATTAGGTCAGGTTTGATGAACGACGTAGAAGTAGGGGCTCTCAACTCCTCGAGGACGGTGTACCCCAGTCGACGAGGACGTTCAACACACCAGACATCATACGTGATCCAACAGGAGTGCAAAATATGCACCAAACTCTCTGGCTGGCCACAGTTTCCACGAAAGCGATCGTTTGGCCACCGTGGCCATGCCGATCACACCAACTGCTCCCAACTCGTCCTGAGGAGGTTTTATCGGAGCTGGATATCGCCGATAAATATCCGAGGACCTGAAATGCCTACTCCCTCATAAACGTCTGTGCTCCACGAAGCCCTAAACAAAATGGAATGTGCAACACTTGACCGTTTGTTAGTGAATAGAAAAAACGTGTTCGAACGTTCTTGAACTGAGACTTCAGTTAAACAAAGCCATAACTTTTGCAGATTGTGGTTTCGGAAGTTTATTAGAATCCCCCAATGAGCTCCATCTTGAAGATGCCTCGGTACAGCCTACCTGACGAGTGGTCACAAGAAGGGCGAAACCGGTCGTGAGCTGTCGAAGAGCTTTCAGCAACCTTGTGAGTAGTTTCCTTCATGAAAGGATGGAGCAGAGTATTTTGGTAATAATTTTATGAATTTGTCAACAAAAAGTCAAAACTGAAAGAAATGAACTTTTGGACGCACGATGAGAGATATTTTCTGGGAACCTTCCAATCATCAGTGGGGATTTGTAACCAAACGTCCAAAAATCCTCCAACGTTTTCTGTCAAAATGCCAATATTCGTATTGAAGGAACGACGAATTGAGGGCTTGGTAGTTTCAAGGAAAACATTTCAAGCCACTTGATCTGCCTGCCTCATTTCTCGGAGTTTAATGGGAGTATGCTCGAAGGTCGTCTGCAAAAAGTGCAAGGTGAACGCAGCTTTTCTGTTCAGGTTGACCGGATAATATTTAGTTATCCGTGTAAATTTCGATGGTTTGTAAGACCAAAGAGGATGTTTCCGGAAGAGGAATGTTCTTTCTTTTTTAATCTTTTGGATGATTGGGTGAATTATTGTAGGCAGGTAATAGTTACTATTAAAAAGAAAAGTAATATATACGTTGGAAACCGTGAAGAAACAGAAAACATGTTTTGTAGTAAAGCCTACCAAGGTACTGGCTAGGCGGGAACCTAAAGCATACATCGCAATAGGCCGTTGAACGCAGTCCCCGGGTTTCCGTCAGCCTTATGTTCCACTTGAAACCGAATTGCATGAAATTAGCGGACTACACTCACCTGGAACCCAGTTGAATCGCTCGTTTGTGATGTTTCCAGGCAGTCTAATTTACTGCACCAGGTCGCCTCATGTTTCAGTCGCTACGATATTCGAGATAGCGCGATATATGTATATATCAGTAATCCACTACTCATAAGGTTGCTGAAAATCCGTCGACAGCCGACGACCGGTTTTGCCCTTCTTGGAGATCATTGGGTAGACGCATTCCACATCAACCCTATGTTCTACCTGAAACCAAATTGCATGAAATAAGCGAAATTCACTCAGTTTCAAAATAATTTGGTTTTGTGAGGTACACCGTTCAATTTAGACCAGCTCACTTCGCGCCATTCGATGGTTTATCTCGAACAAAATCCCGCTAAAGAATCTATCCTGTGGTTTCTAAAACAGGTTTCTGTGGATGCGCTAGAACAGTAGTTCAAGAAATTCTTGCATTCATTTTTGTTAACTTCTACAATCCCGTAGAAAATCCTTAGGTTCTTTCACATAAGACATTCCGTCTGAATGGCAAATACCCGTTATAGACAAATCAATGCAAGGGACATTTTTCAAAAGCCACATTTTTGATGGTTGAGTTTTCACACGGTGAAAGACTTTCCGCAAGGTAAAGCTAATCAAAATGGAATACTTCTGGTTGACTGAGTATAAATTTTGCCATAAACAAATAACCTGAAAGAACCAATCCAAAACCTGGCATACTCGAGAAAAAAACGTTTCATAACTTGTGGTTTTCCACGGTTGGATTTTTCTGAGACTCGGTGAAACTGGGTTTCTCCAGAGAGCAATCGAAAACGGTTCTTGAACTTTCATTTTCATATCCGAATAGATAAAGTTACTGGGCGACCCTGTCGTACGTGCAAATCCTGTGTGAGGAACGCGAAATGCACTTTTCTCAAACTGGTCAGAAATATGAACCAGGCGGATATTTTTGGCAAAACAAAACAAGAAAATACATACTCCCTGGGTCACGCGATGACGCGCACAGCATGAAGCTAGCCGTTTGATTACTGAATATATATATATTTCGTCCAGATGTATTGTAAAGAGAAATGAATATACATCTGCATTGCCGAAAAATGTACATCCGTCCCGAACGGAGCAAAGACGCTGAGCATGTACGATTCAGCTCGGTAAACGCGCCCAGATAGTGTGATTAGCATGGGAGCTTATTCTGATTCGCCATCTTCAGGATAGTCTCGCAGAGTCTCGCTAAGAATAATTTAATCACATGACAACACCAGCTTTCAGAATGACGTCCGAGATATAACGACTTGGTCGAATCTAACACAAGCCCTTCCTTCAAGCAGAACCTCAGAGGTAAGGGATATCGCCCGTTGTGTGTAGCTTAGCACTACCCTAGTTATGCGCTTCCGTACCTAAAATGAATAAACTCCATTAGAGTGTCTGAAAGATGAAATGATCCCTTCATTGAAAACCGTTTACTCACCTCCATCGTTAGATCGTCAGATATGTTTGTTAATTGGGCAACGTACAAATGTAGTTGGGTAGCTCTCCGGGGGTAGTACCTAAGCTCACAGAATAAACGGTGCGGTAGATCTTCAATCTACAACAATTTACTGAGGCTTTCAACCATCAGTGACAAGAATATCCACTGATATCAGAAATCTCTTGTGTCTAAGTGGAACGGGACACATGAGTACCACGCTGTACCTCCCCGCACTAAACAAGTCCAAACAACTGGTTATATCTGACCATAGCAATGCTTCATGATGTGGACTCGGTGGCGTCCCTTTGTATCAGTTCTAAAGCCGTTCAAAAAGGATTTTCTATCATATGTGTCTCGTTAGAAGCAGAATTACCACGATCTATGCTGGTCCTGATTTCGTCGAGGCATAATTCCACAGCATTCCTAATGGTTGACAGCTTGTCGATCACGCAGACAACACGGTCTGGTTGGCCATCTTCCAACCTCCAAATAAATTGCATTGGTCGATTGTAAAAATCGGTGCATCTCTACTTACCTCCCATTTTCCGGATAACCAGGTTTACGTTTTCTCTTCATATGGACGATTTGTCGCTCCAGTTTTCATAACATTTAGTGACCTTTTTCAATTGCGCAACATCATCCACGCACTGTCTGTATGTGGATGGGGCAGGTGGATGCGCCGCCTACACGGTTGGTCATCAAATGATTCCTAAATGACTCATGACTTTGATTGGTTCCAACAGATAGAGTGGTACACTTTACTGACCAATCAGGTATGGGCGTTGATTTCATTGGCTGCTGCAAGATGCGGTGGACATTCGTGCTCTGGTGTACGAAAACGTGTTTGGATGTGATAATATTTTGCATTCCTCTTGTTTTTCTGGGAACGGCTTTTGTGACCATCGTGAATGGTACCCTTAGAGACGTTATTTGACAGATTTCTCTTTCGACGTGCTCACAGAGCTGCTTTGGATTTCTAACACACAGCATGTGGCTTCCAACACTCATTGCATTAGTATTGTATGGAAACCTGCCGATATGTGCACAAACTCGCAATTCAGACGCTGAACTTGTGTCAAAAAAGTTGTACCCAAGATGTAAGTCTGGTGTTTTGAGCAAAAAGTCATTAGTCATTATCCCTTGTAAGGTAACAGATATCTGTCAATTCATCTTCCTCACTGATAACTGAGTACTCCTAGGAGACGATACATTACTTGCATGAACATAGTTCTAGACTACGATTATAAATTCCAACATGCGTTTGAGAGTTGTCCAAAGACCGCCGCAAGACCACTGGTTGATTAGAGTGACCAGGTGGATACCCACGGTAAGTGTTGGTGCCAGCATATCAAAGATTCTGGGAGATTTACTCAAAACAACATATGACTAAGAATCACGGGCCACAAATGTTTGGGACTCAGAAAAACGGTTACATAACCGACAATATTAGTGTTCTACTGGTTTCGCCACCTGTGCAGTTAAAATAACTACCTGACAGGAAGCACTGACCCGTTTATTTGTTCTAGGGCAAGCAAACATGAGCTCACGATTCCCCATTCGACCTCAGTTCAAACGATGATCAGCCAAAAAGTAATAAATAATTTGAACTGGTGCATCAATCTTCCGAGAGAGCTGTTGACTTTCCGGCACTCTCCTTCGAGTCACACTAATCACTGTTTTTCAGGTTGATTAGAAATGCCGGTCACTAACTTGTGCTTCAAAATCGCATGTGTCAAAGCACCAGAACTGAACTTCTAGCCTTTCGACTTCAATTTGTTTCCACGTCTCAAAAAAACCGAACTCAGTGATTTAAATCTAATTTCTGGAAAAAACACTTGAGGCATTAAACATCCTTAGAATACTGGATGTGTACTGGACTTCTTTTGGCCAGGTTGAGAGGAAGGGTAGAAGCGCTTGTACGCACTTACAACCTAATCCGTCTGAATTACCATGCGTTCACGTGACAGAATCATTCGAACAGACTTCACTCGAACTGACTGATCAATGCAGTGATCAATAATTGAAAGTGATTACGCATACGCACAGTCGGTCATCTGGGTCAGAATGGAGATGAAGATTCTGTTAGCAGTCAGAACCAGATTACAAATTAGAACAGACTGTTTCCCCAAAAGTGTAGCATGGAAGAACTATTTGTTGAAAGCTTGTTAGAGTCTCTCATTTTGGATAAATTAATACACAAGCGATCGATGCAATACATCATTAATCGGGTCCTGTCTATATGTGCAGACTGGTAGTATAATCTTAGTACCCTCATCTAAACGATCGTTGAAACTGGAAACAGAGTAGCAGTCGCCAAAACACTACTAATGATTCATCATCGTGCAATCACGAAAGATTGGACTGAACACAGTGATTTGCGTATTGAAGCTGCCGTGGCCCATACAATAAAAAGGCCTCATGGAACTGCAGTAGTGATTTGTAAACTGACGTGCGAGGAATCTCAGATGTCTTCACTGGGTGTAAGTTGACTTGCTTGAAAGGTTGACGGATAGGGGCTCCAATTTGAAACACAAGTTGGAAATTCGATACTTCATGGACAGCTAAACGCTTTGGTGTGCGGCACAAAATACGATCCCGCTATCTGCAGTCTCATTCACCCAACTAGTAGAGACGAAGATGGGGAACAGATAAAAACGTTCGCAAATAGCCATGTGCATTCATCACTTCCTAGTGTTTGCTTAACCGCCCGTTACTTTACCAAGATTGCCTGATTTTTAGAAAACAAGGTCAGGGTGGCAAGATGATGGCGTACTTTCCTATCGGCCTCAAGGTGACCATTAAGATGAGGTTATAAAGTTATGATAAGAATCGGCACCCTAAGGAAGAAGAAGTTGGGTCCTCACCTGAGATGTTTTCTGTAGGTAGAAGGAAGACAACAAACACATCCAACTAGGGATTCAAATTGGAACCACTGATGTGTTCCGACCTAACCAAGACGATTCATTTTCTTACCTTCGGACAGGCCAACGAGGTATTCCTTTTATATGAGGACAATGCACACATTCCATTCCGTTTTAATACAAAATAGGTTGTGCTTTCATTGTTATAAGCAAAGAACTACGTTCTCATGTACCGTGGTTTACAAATGCTTTGTGAAATTTACCGAGGAAATCCTGTTGATGAAGGCACAAGTAGCAAGTACGTTGCTTAAATTCCCAAGCAGGATAGGCGTAGAAAAGTTCACTGAGTTTATGCAGCAAGCGGTTTCATCATCACCATCATCATCATCATCACATCGTCGTCTCCTGTTGATGAAGGCACAAGTAGCAAGTACGTTGCTTAATATCCCAAGCAGGATAGGCGTAGAAAAGTTCACTGAGTTTATGCAGCAAGCGGTTTCATCATCATCATCATCATCATCATCATCGTCATCATCATCATCATCATCATCATCACCATCATCATCATCATCGTCGTCGTCATCATCATCATCACCATCATCATCATCATCGTCGTCGTCATCATCATCATCACCATCATCATCATCATCGTCGTCGTCATCATCATCATCACCATCATCATCATCATCGTCGTCGTCATCATCATCATCACCATCATCATCATCATCGTCGTCGTCATCATCATCATCACCATCATCATCATCATCGTCGTCGTCATCATCATCATCACCATCATCATCATCATCGTCGTCGTCATCATCATCATCACCATCATCATCATCATCGTCGTCGTCATCATCATCATCACCATCATCATCATCATCGTCGTCGTCATCATCATCATCACCATCATCATCATCATCGTCGTCGTCATCATCATCATCACCATCATCATCATCATCGTCGTCGTCATCATCATCATCACCATCATCATCATCATCGTCGTCGTCATCATCATCATCACCATCATCATCATCATCATCATCACCAGACTGAAGTCCTGTTTACCAGGTTGGCACCCGGCGCTACCGTGCTGGGTGTGAGTAGCTGCAGGATAACGGTGCCAGACAGCGGATAGCGGAGACAAAACATTGTACTGACGGGGGGGTCAACGGAACTTTTGTACAAAAAGCTTGCTTGTGTATGACGAGAACCAGTGTACAACCAAAGTGAATGAGTCGATCTCTCAATTCTGTGGAAATCATGAACTACGGTGAAATAATTTAAGGCGGAATACTACCGACGCACGACTTGCTTGAATACATTCACAAAAGTATGAACCGGTCTCCTAGTAAAAATTCAATTTATATATTTCTTGGTTGAGCAGAACGACGATAAATCTGGATTTCCAAAACACTAGTGTAAAAAAACCCACACGACTTTTCATCCAATTTGCCAAAAGCTAGGACAGAGATGGTGTAAATTTTGGAGACATTAATGCGCGGCAGGTCGCGGTCGACAACCTACAACACCCCAGGGACAGATATAACACAACAATAAACGTCGACTGGTGGGAACAGGGTAGTATGTATACAATTTGGGGGCAAATGTCTCCGGGGGGATAAAGTGAGTCAGCCTCGTCCGTCTTGTGTTGCTGTGACTGTAATTGCTCTGCAGCACAGGGGTGGGATTTGGTTCCCAAAGACCGGTGTGCGCAAGCCTAGTTTCGCATGATTGATGCTTTTGAGTGTAAGTGACTGACTGACTGACTAGTTGACTGACAACATGGGTTGTTTTGTTTCCTCCGACGATGGAAATGACCGTAAACATGTCCTGTCTCAAACGGACCTGCGCCGATCGCCTAAGCTGAAGCTATGGACGTATGACTCTGCCAATGACTGAATTATTATAAATTGTGAATTAAGAATTTGGACTTCCGTTTAGAAGGCGAGAATAAAGTGCAATCATCCGCACACCAAACAGTGTGGACAATGGATTCGCGCAGCTTTGCTGTGGCTGTAAATTAGCAGACACACGTAAAAGTCAACGACTTGGTATACACGCTCTCTGGTGTGACTAATCACCCCTGCATGGAAGCCCATTAAATACAGGTGAAAGATAACTTGGTGGGGAAACAGTCTTTTTTCACAAAGGAAACTACTCATCAGGTTGCTGAAAACTCCGACAGCCCACGACCCATTTTGCCCTTCTTCGGACTCATCAGGTAGTCGCAGCCCCCGAGTTTCTGTCAACCGTATGTTATACTTGAACCACATTAATCTGCAACTGAGTGTAGTTCTCGAAAACAGTCCTATTTGAGTTCAAGTAGAATATAAGGTTGACGGAAACTCAGGGATTGCGCCTACCTGATGAGCCATAAGAAGGGCAAAGACGGGTCGTGGGCTGTCGAACAGTTTTCAGCAACCTTGTGAGTAGTTCCCTCTGTGAAACATATACTGCAACATCTTGAACATCGTACCAACTGAAACATGAGGCGGCCTGTGTGCAGCACATTCAGTTGTAGAATATCATAAACAAGAGATACAATTAAGTCTCTCGTGAAAACCAAATTGATTTGCCAATGAGTGTATCTCTAGGAGACAGCTTGTTTCACTCGTTTATTGATTTTGAATTAGTCCAATGAGGTTACGCCGTTGTCGGTTCAGAATGCACGGTGCTTTTCAGTACAGTTTTCTCCAGTCATGCCAACGATCAAACGACGGGTCAGGACACGATTTACAAATATGCACGCTGTGCGCAGGAGACTGTTGTCTCAGTTACCTTTCCTCTTTTGTCTTCTTCATTCTCTCTGTAGGTATTGTGCTTAAATGATGTATACAGACCAAGTCTGACGCTCCTAGTAGTGTTGAAAACTAGAATTTCTGATCTATCAGAATCTGGCCATGCTTTCTGAGTTTTTTAGAAGGCGGCGGGATGGCTCAGTTGGTTAGAGCGCAAATTTACTGACCGGGATGTCCGTAGTTCAAGCCTCTAACCCGTGCATCCAGACTTCCTTTGTCCAGGCTTGGCCAGCCTGACAGTGTCCCAGCCGTCGTGCCTCCTTCAGGTGGCATGGCAACTAGGTGCCGAAGAGGTACTGTAGCTGAATGGTATAAACTGTTCCCCAGTTTGGGTAACTTGGTGTGTTGAGCTCTAGACCCATTGCGTTCCTTCGTTCCATCATCCATTATCTGTGACAAGGACGAGCTATCCACTACCGGGGCCCTTTTTTGTTCAGTCCAGGTTTTACTCTTTACACTCTAAAACTTTACTTAGTTTAGTTGCGTCCGTCAAATTCAGGGTAGTTTCGACAAAGCTCATTGGATACCAGAAGGACCCAGCTCCGGTTTTACTCTAATCCGCCTGTGTACACGACAACCTCTTGGATGTGTTCGTTTTTTTAAATGCACTGCTTGTTGTCTTCGTGCTTCGGATGTAGTTATTCCGAGTTTTTTCCCTGAAAAATTAGAAAAAAATCAGGCGCGGCCTTTTGTCTTTCAGTCGTTACAATTCTACTCTAAGCGGATTGTCTTTGTGGTCTGGGGTTGGACAGTTTACCGGCACATTTTGGCGTGACCCAAGTTGGGCTTAGCTCCATCGTTTATCTTTATGATCGGCGGCAAGATGCCTTTATTACAGGCTGCATGGTCCATTAATTGCTTTAATACAATGCAGGTGATGTCCAACCCACGTTTTTTTTCGAGTGTTCATTGCCCGAAATTCCTATGCCGCACATGTCCATAGGGGTCCTTCACGCCTAAATGTGGTGGCAGTATGTGCCCTGACATTTACAGCCGAAATCAAAAGGCCATCGTCATTAAGTTGACTTGGTCCGGTTCGCCCAACATTTTTTTTAATCAGCTGGTCCAACACCACGAATCGAGACCGAACAACACCGAATCAAGTAGAACCAGGATTAGTCTGATATGCTACACCGTGATCAGCTAGCCTGGTTTCACTAAGTTCAGGGTTTCGTGGCGTTGAGGTCCTCTCGCAACATCAGGAATTCGCATCCGAAGACTGGCCGAAAGTAGAACGCATAAAAAGCGGCATTTTGAATACAGAAAGTCCAAACTTAAGTATAATACTATTTTTAAGTAGTTACTGGTGATCTGCCTTTTTGTTGTTGACATTCCCGGTTAAAATTGTTTTCTGCACTTGTTGTGTTAGAAAGACTGCTTGAGAAAACCACATTTGACTGACTGCCAACCCTGAGATGGCAGCTGCACCCTCAAAAAGATCTTTTCTCCATCTTTTCACCTCATTGAGATGACATCATTTTAGTTTAGTTTAGCTTTGTAGCCGTGAACCACATAATTGTGTATGGGGGATTCTGCCAGTTGCCTGCGGGTTCCACGGTTAATGCCGGACGGAGGGGTACGGAGTCGGGTTAGAAAGTCAACGAAGGCAAAATTTTGGTCGAGTGAATCATAACAGTAGAACAGTTCAATTATTGCTACTGGTTACCTGACTGCAAAAGCTTCCAGGCATTGTCACGACCAGCCGTTGCGTATGCCGAACCATCGTTTGCCGAAGAGAGTGCCGTTTTCCATGCCCAACTCACAGTGGCGTAAACAGAGAGGTGGCCAAACCTTGACCTGGCAGAGGAGTACGAAGGAGGTCACGAAACGCTTGGGTGCTATCAGTGCTACTCGCCCTCCAGGGTGGGGACCGCGTGATCCTCACTGTGCCTGGTTGGAGACACTACAGGATATGGCTGCCAACCGATGTCAGTGGCGTTCGTGTTGTCAGTTTTTATCCAGATTGCCTGAATGAATGTCTGGAGGTGTAGGCACCTCGGAATGATTGTGGTAAGCTGGCACTAAGTCCATTCCCCGTCCACCTTTATTCTTTTCTTCACAATAAGGCTTTCAGTTAAATCATGGTTGTACGGCAGTGAAGCATCGGTGTTGAACACTGATGTCATGCTGTCGATGATGATGATGATGATGATGATGATGATGATGCCCAGTCGTTGCCTGTCTCGTGATACCAACAAGTGGGAGCTTGTTTCATTAGGCGAAGCAACTGGTCGACTGAGAGGCAAAATACATGACCCTGTCGGCTTAGCCGACGCAGCCTAATGAAATCCTCACCCGGACAGACAACTGACTTGTCGCTAGAAACTATTCTTCGCTCTTCCGCGTTTGTTAATTCGACTCCCTCTGTCCAAACCCGATTCCACCTGAATGCAAAGCAAATCGATATATCAGTCTTTCGGATGTATCGGCTGCGGCAAATTTGTCACAGGAGTTCAGGATTTGTCCACTTCGCCTAGGAACCGAGTACTTTGATAGACGGCAGGCCATGCCCTGTAGGTAACAGATAAGAATACGACCCAGAGTATTCGATGAAAAAAGCCCAGAAGCTGATTTCAGTCAATCGCAAAAGGTTCGGAACCGACTGATAAGTCATCATTTCAGAAGGGCTTGATAAACAATCAGTAGTTTTTATTTGGGCAACGTTTCGCTTTTGACACAAAAGCTTCATCAGACCAAGCGAGCAGGTCACCGAATCGGCCAGGTTATAAGGCAGACGGGTAACCAATCAGTAAGTCCTCCTTAGATTATCACACTAGATCAATGTTGAGTGTCAATTAACGGCTTTTATCGGTTAGCGTGGTTGTCAAAATCTTGCGTTGGTGGATTCGGGGAGTTTCAAAATAATTCTGATCGGGTTTGGTTCCTTAAACTTCCACTACAATGTGCGTCAATTGATGGTTCATCGCGGTTGCCGCAGATACATTTCGTTGGTATTTGTGGGGTTGTGAGTGCTGTGACAATTTAGTTAAGGGGAAGTGAGTTTATGTGGAATTCAGCTGATGACTACTGCTCCTTCTGATGACCGCAAACCAACACGCGTCGGCTCGACTAATCCAAAACCGTTCTCCATACGCTTACCAGTTCCACACCTTCTATTCTGTTAACACTGGGATGCTCGGCGATCAGTCTGTGTGACGTGAACCGTAGTCCACGCCTCAAAACCTCGACAGTGATTGGCTCCTCATCTGTCTTATAAACTGGCCAATTTGGTGACCTGCTCACTTGGCCTGATGAAGCTTTTGTGTCAAAAGCGAAACGTTGCCCAAATAAAAATTACCGATTGTTTATCAGGCTCTTCTGAAACCCAGAACCTGTTCTTTATACCCGCCACGAGCTCATATAATCCGGAAACAAAAGGAATATCCATAAATAAAATGGTGATTTACGATTCCCATATTAGGTTATCACAGACGATCCAAGGATATCTGTCTGCGTTTTTTTCAGAATCGCTCAAAACCGTGTTGCTGTACTTTTTAGACAGACAAAAACTAGTTGCATTTATTGATTGTGGACAAAATAATGCGAATTCTGGTGGTAAACTTGCGTTACTGACTAACATATTTGTCTGCGGAACAAAGTAATGTTTTTCGTTTCCGAAAAAGTTTGCTGACAATCGGTAGATCTATTGCTGGGCAACGTTTCCCTTTTGACACAAAAGCTTCGTCAGGCCAAGTGACTAGGTTCCGAGGTTGGTCGAGATTTAAGGCGGAAGGAGAACCAATCAGCTAAGTCAAGCTAGATCTCTGTTGGGTGTAGACCGAGGGATTCTTGTGTGTTAAGGTGGATGAACAAATGTTGCGCCGATAGGGGAACCTACATATGTTTGAGTCCAGCCTAGGGTCTAGTTCTTCTGGTTCGGTTCATTTGATGGTTCCTCTTGGACTTCTTCGTTTGAAACTTTTGTCGGTTTGTTTGGGTGAGCTAGTGATAAGATAGTTGTATAAGAGGGATGCTGTGACCTCTGGTCGGTTGGGGTTTCCACCCCCACCCCCGGTTTTTTCTAACGATTTTACTTGGATTATTAATTTTTTTTTCAAATCCAGCTTCCTTATCCAAAGATACAAAATCAGCTGAGATGCCGCCATTTACTTCATCTCCCAATCGGTTTGAAAATCATCTTTTGAGTCGTCTTACTCAGCAATACAAAAGATATATCGTTCATAATCTGCCCACTACAAGCATCTCTAAACGGACTACTCATTAATGGAATAAAACAATAATCAGGGTAGGCGACTGAAAATTTCCTTAGGCCCATCTGCGTCCAAAGAGCAATTTAATGGTCCACACCTTCATCTGCATCGCTGAAACGTGTTTTCCACCTCACTAGGTGGACCAATTTTGTTCAGTTCGGCCAGGGCACCCTACAGAAAATGCATGATCAGACAAGTTAAACCAAGTCATTTTAAATTCCTTAGGAAGTTGGTGTAAACTGTGACTAACGTGGCAAATCTATTAAAATTTATCCATCAATTTATTTTAAGTCCATTCATTTCACAATCGACAACCTCTGTTCTGGACACATTCGTCTGTAGTGTACCAAGTCTCTTTCATTGTTTTTTTCTGACCCGAACAAGAGCTACCACCTTAAGTATTTGCCGATTTCTTGTTCACAAAAAGAGGCTTTTTATGACTTGACCGGAAGAATTTAGCCTCCTTGGGTCTCACTTCTGGCACCTGTTGAAAACAAACGAGGCACCAGAAGCGATCCCATCCATTAAGGGTAGAGACCCTATCCCCAATACTGTTTAGCAACGTGCACCGTAAAGTGCTCTTTGACAGTTACGTTCGAAGCCTCATAGAATCTTGCTTCTATCTAACGAGGAAAATGTATCCGGCCTTTTTTCGGAGTATTACCCGAATCTGGTGGGAACACCGGATCAGCAATGCTGAAGTTCGTCAAAAGGTATTCGGGAGAAACAACTCACTCTCAATTGATGAACTGATCACACTACATAGGTTGCGCTGGCTTGACCACGTGTTGCGTATACCAGTCGACCGACTTCCTCGAAGTGCTCTTTTCGCACAACCATGTGAAGGGTGGAAGACAGCCACAGGCGGTCAAACAATGACCTGGCAGCGAATTGCGAAAGCCATTACCAGCAAACTCAGCTGCGCTGGTCATTGCCGTCTTCCTGGATGGGGACCCCGAGACGGGCCACATCAATGGCCTGAATCGTGAGGTTGAACACTTTGAACAACCATTCAAACGGTCATTTAAAGTTGAGCAGCCGAAATCCCGACCCGCAACGTAGCCCCGAACGGTGAAGATGGAACCCCCGATGGCTTCGGAAATAAGCAAATGGCTTTAGTCTTTCAGGTGTCACCGACCTGCTAATCCTGACGAACTCCCACCCACCCATTTTAAGGATGGGGCTGAGAGTCCAATATATGGTATTTCGCACACTGCAAGTATCAATCATCGAGGTTTTTGTCCACAGAAAGGTGATCTCTGTCCCCCTCCACAGGAGAAAATGGCCGGCGTCAGCTAAACTCCAGTGGGGCAAGAGATACCACAGAGAAAGAAGCGCCGGAATCACCAAGGCAGGAGGTGAACAACTGCGCTGCAGAGGCCCCTTCAAAGCCAACATGGAACTGCAAACTCTGAACAAACATCCCTGTGCTCCCCAAGATGCAGCACGAATGGTGCCGAATTGTCTGTCCAGAAAATGCCTCAGGCCTTTCCATACGCCTTCCGATACTCAACATTTGGCTTGCCTTGAACAACTGAGCATTATCACATACGGGAACCTGTTTCACACGGAACATCTTTGATGTTCATACCTCGGCAGCTGAGTAATCTGTCCTCCGGGCTGATTCGAGACGCGGAAGGGTGGCAGTGCTTTATACTTGAAAACGATCAGTCCTTCCAACACCCAATCTCGCACACTTCTTGGTACGGTGTGTGTCCAAATTTAGCTGCGTAGGACGGACTCTCTTCAATACGTCGTTTACCGTTGTTATCCAATTTCGCCGGAGGGCGACTTCTTCCTTATATAAACACTTGAACAACTATTTCCGGATACCACTTCAAAATGTTTTGACTCCATGCGACCTAAACGCTCCATGGGACTCCTAGATGGAGCTCCAGCACGCGCAATGAAGAGCCTGTACTCAGCATGCCGACGCATTCACCAGGTGATGGACCGGCCGAGTACCATCACTTTTGAACCTGGCTTCCACCAATGAAACACCGTCCATTGCTCCAGTGATAAGTAGGGTTTCCCTGGGATATAGTGGAAACTGTATTTTGGCCTTTGACTCCAAGTGATACTGGGTCAGAAACCCTAAACCTCATACGTGACATCCTAACTTCTGCTGCGCAGAGTTCCCAGGGACGTGTATCTTCCCTGACCAAGTTAACCTCTGGGCAGCTTAGGGAGACATAAATAATGATTAGCCAGAATAATGACGAAGCTGATGCAGTATTTGTTCCAAACATATCAGCGTTCTTCCGGAAGTGAGGGTCAAATTGTTTGTTTAAAAAGATAACCACATGAGAAACCTGCAGGGTCGATGATATCACCTCGATTGGTGATGAAACGTTTGCAACCCAAATGCCACGCTTGGCGAACAGACCAACAACCAGACAACGCACCTGAGCTACCTATATTCCACAACATTGCCAATAGTCAAAACCGCGTTAGACTCTGCAGCCGATATAAATTTGAATCTTTCTGTCTGTGGCCGGTTGAGGACTACTCGCTCCAAGGTCCGCAGGGCACGTAACCTGTCTGTGACGTGAATGGTCCTGTATTCGCTTTAAACTTCCTCCAATCACCAATCAGTGAAGATGGATTTTTTCAGGTTGCTTGTTTTGACTGTTTCCAAAGCAACCTTGATATACAGTAGTTAATTAATTATTAAGAGAGCTTAACTCAAACACCCGTCGTTTGTTGTCTCGTCAGTTAGCTGGCGCAGGCCACGTTCAGATTACAACATCTATGGTTCATTTAACCATACCAAGTTTCTCCCGGTAGTCTCACAAGACGGGGTGGCGTATTTCATAGCGCCAATAGGAAGCTTAGATCCGGCATGACTGAGGATAGTGTAGTCAAACGCCAACGTTTTCTTCGGTCAGCTGTCACTTTTGTGCGAGAATTAAGTTACGACTTAAGTTGTTGCGATAGCATTCCTCTTAGTTTGGCTTAACTCGTATTTTTTTTTGATTGACCGGTTGGATTCTTGAGGAGAACGAACACGAGTCCATGACTGTGCTTGTTCAAACATCCCCGTTTATGTCGGATGCAACGTTTCGACACCCCATGCAAATTACCTCTTTTGGCAAACTAACGTGGACCGCTTGTCAAATATGAAGAAAATAGCACTAAGACTCCATTCAAGTTGGAAACATTTGACCAGACGTGTAACAGTTTGTTCAACGAGCCAGCTGGCATTACTTACACTCGCCAAGCGGGAAATCACGTTGTTCAGGGGGGCATTAGTAGAGACCATGTTCCAAGTAGGGAGGTGATGGTTGGAAAGTACGATTTATTGCTCAATAGTAGATTTTATTTGCACATTCGCATTCAAGCAAACGATAATTTGGGTCTGACACTTGTCTTACGTACGTACGTACTTACTTACTTAATTACTTACTTACTTACTTACTTAATACTGCTATCATTTATTTTTGAAGAGCATGGTCACAAACATAAAAAGTGAGTGCAAGCGATGAATGCGAAAGAGTAACAGGAGAATATGAGAGAAAAGAGAGAAACGTCTCATTCGAAATCATGCCAAGGACAGTTCCAGTCTGATGAGGTGAATCCCAAAGTATGCAAAGATTTTGGTATGGAAACACGCGTCTAAGGACCAACAACCAAAGAAAGGACAAACAATGGGGAATGCTCTTCAAGGCGCCGTGGGCGCTAGCACAATCAAGACTCACACATCAGGCACAAAGTGTCCGTCATACTGGGTCTGGTGTGAGATTAAATGGCAAAATGTACATTCAAAGCCATGTACCACGCATAAAAGTGTCATAAATACGCAGATAGCCCACAATGGCAAGCAAACACAAGTCACTGACTGCGACCTTAGGAAGTCCCAGTCTAAAAACAGCCCTAGCGGATTGAGGAAAGCAGATCCCTCGATGAGAGATGATCATCGGTTGGTGGACCAAAAAGTCGACATCACAACCGGTTGCATGTAGGGATGAGATTATGGCGAGGGAATATTCATCAGCACCATACTTCTGCTTCTTCTCATTCCACACTTACTTACTTACTTGCTTATTTACTTACTTACTTGATGCAGCAAAAATACAGCGCTCTTCAACAAGCACTTATCATTTTATATTCTTCGAAAATGACTGAACGGTTGACAGATACTTTGAAATGGTGCCTTCAGTTTTTACTACTTACGAATTTCTGCGGAAAGCGGTAGAAAATTCTGAGAAATCCATTTCTCAGTTTGGAGTTCTGCATTCAGATGAAGCAACCCCTTTAGTGCTTCCTCGAACTCTGGGAAATTTCGAAATGTCTCTTCCTGTTGGTGATAATCAAACAGCTGAGTTCGCGCGTGTTTTCCACACACACACACACACACACACTCTCCAGAGTATGACGAGCAATCTAGTTTGTCCCATTTCGGAAATCGGACACTGTGCATGCATGCATGATGATATTCGCTCATATTGGTTACCACATGTACTTTGACAAGCACGCCAAATTTCAATGGGACTCAGGAGTCAAAATAAACCAGTGGGACGAAGAACCTATACTATACTAAACTATACTGATTAAAGGGTGTGACTGTTCATAACCTCAAGCAACAGTTGGCTTCTGCAGGTCATCCGCTCTCACATCTCTGCTTCGTTGCTGCCCATCTTGAGTGGCAACCCCATGACAGATTTCAGCAACTCAGAGTGCCACCTGCCAATAATGGATGTCGTGGATTTGAACGAACAGAGGGAAAGCCACTTGGTCACAAAATAAAAATCCGTGTCAACGGGTGAGCCTCTGGGAGTAAAGCATTCTTCCTCATGGCCGGTAGTTTCAAATCTCTCGTCTCCTGGCGGCAATTTCTCAAACTTGGGACAAATTCTTTGCAAAAGAATTCGCTTCGCTGGTGGGAGGTTTTCATTTCAAATGTGATAATAATGGAAAGGTGTGCATTACGATGGGTGTCATGCAATCGATACTCGTATGATTTGATCAACCTGGCACGGAACAGCCACCACGGTCTTAGTTACCATGAGAACGAGATGACCGAGGCTTTAAATGAGACCTTGTCAATATCTTCAATAGCCTGGAACGATTACAAACAAATACCGCCTACGTATCGCTTGCATGCATAACTACACGCCCTTGAAACAAGATGATCATTTCTCAGTCGGTTATAGGTGAGTGACCACAGAAAATCCATATTGGCTTCTAGGACGAACGGACTGATATGTATATTAGCGAAAATATGTATTTTCAGTGTCAATCTTTGAAAATCAATCACATAAAAACATCAGGTCGTTGCCTGTAGTATTGGGTTGCCCTATTCTCATTTCCTTGTCAGCTATAAATGGAACTGTAGCGACTAAACGACGGCAGATTTGGTGTTTCACTCAGAATTTGTAAGATGACTAGCCTTGGTTTTGTATCATGATATATTCTAATGCATGGGGCTAGAAAGATCCTCAAATCACCGACGATTTACTCATTCAACCGGGGCAGTGAAAGTTATTGTAACACGAATTTATATCATCATATAGACAAGTTGCGAATTGTGAACAGATTACTTTCTTGTAAGTGAAGGCACATCCCACTACCTAGATGCATACTCTTGCATTTTTGCTTCCATTCTCCGCATAGTTCGCCCAGCATAGCTTTATTTTTATGGGTGGTTCCCTGTAACTTGTCCCCCCATCCACCATGAGGATGACACAACCGGAAATGCTTTGTTTGACGCACACGAATGCGGCACTGCACTTCGTCACCATAACTCGGAACTTCCACTGTAAAGAACCGCCGTAATTTGAAAATCATTGATTGGTTGTCTACAATTAGTATCGCGATCACTATTGATGTCCCCACATGGAGTTCAGCCCTGAATCTCTTTTTATATATTTTGTCAGATAAACTGGTCAGATATGCACCGGAATATAAGTATATGTGGTGGACATAACGAGCTCCAGTCGATCATGTCCGAAAGATATCATTTAGTATATGTAGTATGGATGATAAAACATCTCCCGTTTGCTTTGAAATCTCGAGATGAGCCATCCCTTGTTTTGTTCAATTTCGTAGCGCATGACCATCTGAAGGCCTGATCTCAACTATTCACTCAGAGATGCATATAGGTCCCTAAACTCCGTTACCTACCTTATTTCTCCGAGAATCTGGACACCTCTAATAGTCTGATTCAGTCCATCAATTCTTTGGAGATCTATGGCATGTTTGCCAAATTCGATGTCTTTGACTTCCGAATCATCTGGCTTGAAGAAGCTCTGCGTCCTTTGTTTGATTGCACATTATGAGGTTCTGCGTCATGCCTCTTTGAAACTACGTCGCAGCAAAATACCGCCATAAAGCAAATTGTGTCGACTTGAGTTGCCAAGCCATGGTGTGAAGCAAATTCAAACTCATGGATACTTGCAGATCCACTTCTCCTAGAACGAACCGATGGAGATTCTGTGTCATGATAAAATGCTTTTCAACCGTTCCAAGGTCTTACTTTGCTGCAGTGTTCTTGTGGGTCCAACGAAACATGCGTTGCCATCAGCTTACTGTTCACGACATTTCATCGGCTCNTACTTTGCTGCAGTGTTCTTGTGGGTCCAACGAAACATGCGTTGCCATCAGCTTACTGTTCACGACATTCTCATCGGCTCGTTTCAACAGAGCGGTTCGAAAAATTGACAACAGGATGCGGTGTTCGAGATTCCTCGCACAGTGCTGGTATGAAACCTCGTTTTACTGGTCAAGGAACAAAGACAGGGCGGAGTACAGTCTGGCTTGGAACAGTCAAGTAAAACGTGTTGTGAACAGCTTGACTGATTCCTTGCAAACAAGTCGAAACTGTAAACTCTCTAGTGTAAAAAAGCCCTAGAAAGAACGAACAGTGGATGCACTAGAATATCTCGTTTGCTAGATTTAAAAATGAGTATTGGTTGCCAATTGCGTACAATTCGGTGCTACAGTGGAACAGAAGGTCAACGGAAACCATCGAAATAAACCTACCAGGCCGCAAGTAAGGCGGCCTTTCAGTCGCTTCGTAACAGAAAAGCAGTTTCGCAGTTTCGTGTTAAAAGCCCGATAGGAATGTTCAACCGACTGGTGAATGATCCGCGCTCGCTTTCGGCAAGGAGTGGAGCTTTGGTAGACCAAGGTGGATTTCAACCGCTGACCGACAATGTACCGGAGGCGATGTGTGGGACGAACGACCGACAATGTAGGCGAGGCGATGTGTGGGACGAACGGAGAATATTATGTTCCTCTCTCTCTCTCTCACGAAGTAACAATTTTAGATAATTCAGATGGAACCTCATCTCTCCATCCCCTGCCAAATGTATCACATTCGTCGGAACGACTTCCAAAAAGTTAGATTGGACAGGCGGTCAAAAAATATCCAGACAAAATTGAACTGCTCGTATTACACATCTTCCCCCACCTCACAAACTAAATATTATGCGAACAATTTGGGTGATTTTTCGAGCAATTGGAGTGCCTGTGAAGAAAAAGGGTTGAAAGTTGATAAGTAGGGTACGGCCTTATGAAACAACGATCAAGTAAAGTGCGTCTCTTCTGAAAGTTTCTTTTCCAAACTTAACGTTTTCTGAGAGAAAGGTTGGTATGTCAAAATAAACTCATCGAAGTAAAACTTCTTACGTCATTCAACACCCGAATTTTATGGTCGATTGACGTGTTCTGGGATCTTTATACCTCGGCGGTTCCTCTGTCCGGTCCCAATATATTGTACAGGGTAGTGCGACAGAATTATTTACTATGAAGAAGACTGAGGGAACTGTGAACCCATTCGACAAAAAGCAGCACTGGATGAGTGAGAAGACTCAGGTGTTCGGGGACAGACTTGGCTTGGATCTCATAAAAAGAAAACACAAAATGGAATGTGACATTCTAGAATACGTCGGTATTGTGAGGCAGTATATTCATGCTCGGTGTTAGTAACCGTTCATGACTTACGTTCAGGTGTCTCCGGAGAGATGAAAGCTATGAAGCCAACTGCTTTCATTGTTTGGTACGTTCATACTTCACTGCCAGGTGGTGGGCTGTACATCTGTCGGTCGCTCCTGCTACGCACATGGCTTGGGAAAAAGAACCCTGTGGGGTGGGTTGTCAAACATCGGGACTTTTTGCACATCCTCTGCACACACATGCCAGTTTCCCATCCACGAAGCGAAGCAACGCCGTAGTGTTCATTATGCTCCGGAAAGACAGACTGACGTCAAGCAGGTGGTGTCGAGGGTTGACAAAAAATATCATAGCCTTTTTCCTAAAGGAAACTACTCACAAGGTTGCTGAAAACTGTTCGACAGCCCACCACCGGTTTCGCCATTCTTGGGGCTTTTCAGGTGGGCGTAGTCCCCAAGTTTCTGTCAACCTTATGTTCTCATTGTCATAGCCTTCCAGACTAAAGAAGTGATTCAGTCTCCAGCTACCTTGCCGGAACTTTTAAAATTGTCCCGGTAAATGAATTTGCGCATCACTGCGGTTGCTCCTCTTCAAATGTCGGTGTTTTGTGGTCGACTCTTTAAGCTTCGAAGGTCGGAGGTGAATTCCACACCCTGAGGTAAGAGAATTTAGGTTAGTTGGAATGACCTACACCTCTGAATGGTCTGAACCAATGAAAGCGGTTCTGTCTGGATGCCCACCAACTTTGAGCAAATACCCTGGGGGTATTACGACCCTTTAGTTTTGGATGCAGGCAGAGAGGTCTGAAGCAACAGAAGAGATGGAACAGAACAGTCTTGTCCTCTATCGATAGAGTTGGTGAAATCAAATGGAACCAGCTGACATTCAATGCCGTCGTAAGTGAGAACATCTAGGCTACCAGAAACTGTCACAGTTCCCGATGATCTACAGTGCCAACAGCAGCCTTCCGATAGAGAATTATGATCGCCTAAGGGCGTCCGAAAGGGCGGTGGTTTTCAGAGTGAAGATATCTACCGCGGTTACTTCTTTCGCGGAAGAAGCGGAAGTCAGCCTGTCCTTCTCGGTAATCAGTCGGGCTAAGGCAGATAACGCTAGAGAGCACTTGGGGCGCAACTTCTAACAGACTTATCACGCTTTGGATTCTTCCTGAAGATGTTTCGATTTTTTTTGAGATTAGGGCAAGAGTCCATGTGTTCTGTTCCATTACTGTTCTGCCTTTGTTGTAGTAGCGTCGTCAGGTGCCTCACCGACGGGTTGCTGCCCATTTTTTAAACCGCGACATCCTAGCCGGGTGCTCCGCTTCCGTTACAGTCAAAAAGCTGGGGTCAGTACAACATTCAAATGGGTTTAGTCCTTTCAGATTCAGGAGTCAGCTTAACTGACCTCTAGAGTGCTCAGCATGCCGATGGGGGCAACAGTTCCGCGGACGAATCATTCTTTCTTTCGTATGTTTTCGCTTATATCCGTCTTGTTTTGGTCAGACCAACCGCTGTTGGACCCAGCTGTTTCGTGCGATGAGTCTTCGCTTCTTGAAATTTGGCAATCCAAGACCACTCTCCATTTGAACATACCACCATAGAGACTTTTCCAGCCTTAGAAATGCAGTCCATCGGGCAGTACGCTGATGAGACTGTCGTTCATCTCGTTGACCAGTGATGATCGTAATTTAACTAGCTATCCGTAAAACATGATGACTGGATCAGAATGTTGAATGGCTGAGCTCATCTCAGGCGATTTAAAGAGCATGACAGAACAGGTGGTTTTGAGCATGTCCTAAGGATGCGTCATACTCCGAAAGAGAAGAAACATAAAGCTTCAACGAGAGATGGCTGTTGTCATACTGAAAAAAGGATACAGACACTGAAAACTGTGATTTCCAACCGAGTCCAGTGAAGCGTTATTTCGGTTTGTCCTTCCAGGTGACTAGGAAGTGAATAAACTGCAGTGGACGGTTGAAGGATGGTCGTGAAGTGAAGTACAACCGATACTTTTGCTTTGTCCAGGCTGAAGCACAGATAATAAATGAGGTACCCACCTCGTGCTTTTGACTTTGAAGACTGACGAGGCCGGGTTTGAGGGCCTCGTTTCCGTGACCCGATCTAATGTTGTGCTACGAAAATCTTACCAGTAAAGCACCGGATGTTAGAATTTGCATGGTTTTGGGGGCCGAAATCCAGCCAAATGGCTGCAGGAAATCGACATAGTCCGTGAGCACGGGGAGATTTGCATAGTCGTCTCATTCATGATACCACTTTGCATAGCAGTTGTGTTCGGAACTGCACTAGGCTATTGGTGTGCACCGAGTGTGTTTCGACTGTACCAAATGACTTGCTAGTAGTCAGGACCAAGTGTAGGACGGTTGGCATAAGGTATGTGTGTATGACCTTTCTAGTTCAGCTTCCATAAATACGAGCATGCTGGTTTCGTAGATCAAAATTCACACTAAACTAGATTCTTTAGTAAAGGAAACTACTCACAAGACTGCCGAAAGCTGTTCGACAGCCCAAGACCGGTTTCGCCCTTGTTGGGGCTCATCCAGTAGGCGCAGTCCCCGAGTTTCTGTCAACCTTACGTTCTAGTTGAACCCGAACTGCACTGTTTTCGAGAAGTACACTCACTTGCAAACCAATTTGGTTTTCACGAGAGACTCACCTGAATCTCTCGTTTATGATATTCTACAACTGAATGTGTCGTACACAGGCCGCCTCATGTTTCAGTTGGCACAGTATTCGGGGTGTCGCAGAGTATTTTCTTTAGTGTTTTTTTTTCATTGCTCAACTTCGACCGCTTTGGCATTCTCGTGCCTTGCGGAATGCAGTTTTAGCCACCGTAGCCGGTAAGATCATCAATCTATGCCATGTCTGCTTGATGAATGCTGTTCGTACATCACTTACTCGAAGAATTTAACAAATCTGGATGATGCGAAACACCAATAGAGACTGCGGGCTCATATCTGGAAAACATACAAATTAATTTCAGTTGAAAGGTGAGAACGTTTTGGTCTATTAGGCGTCATTTATGAATAGCCAGCCAGTACACAAGCAGTACACAAGCTGCGAAGCCTGGGATCAATGTAACCTAGGTCATGTTTGAATGTGCCTAGTCGAAACAGCTGTGAGAGAAAAGCTGCTTGATCGCATTGGCCGTTAGACCGAATATTGTCACACCAACTGTTTCCGAAACTTGACGGATACCTCCCTGGGTGATGCGATACCACCCACCCGAAATTCAGACAGTTGCTTGTTTATTTCTGAAATTGTGTGAACAACAAATTCGATGATCGTCTCGACACAACATCGGACTAATCGGTGGTACGAGAGGAAACGATACTTTTGGGTGGTCCATCGCTTGTTCAAAATTCTCAGCCAGAATTGTCTCATGACCCCGTGGACATTTAACCAGCCGAAAATATGGCATTCGCAAGAACTTTATACTCAGATGTTCCAAGCTCCCCGAGTTGAGAATAGAAGCTTACGGGAAAGATTCGGGGCATTGCTGCTTCCATTAACTTTCAAGATGAAACCAAGCCATACTCTACGTACCGCCTGTGTCTTGGAAACGGGACCACACGCCAACTGCTTGATGCGACACCGCACATCACTTTAAATGGTAAAAATGCAACTGAGGCGTACAATCCAGTACCGACCGTCTGGTTCTCCCCCTTTTTTAAAGTTTTTTATATGGGCTTGGCAATTTTTACGTTTTTTAGTAACGTTTAACTGTATGGCTTTCAGAGCACCGCGAATAGCAACAAAAACACAGACTGTGCTGCTAACCCCTCGAGGCGATCTCCCCTGAATACAGCCACCTGATTTATCATGTTGGGTATCAAGAAGCATCTAGCTGAGCAGATTCTTTCCCGCTTTACAAATTGTGGTGGTTGTCCCACATGAATAGAAGAAACACGCATAAATTCTAGGTCACAGAGATTATGACAACCGCTTGTTTGAAACACCCTTCAAACCATTCACTTTTCTGTGATCCCTGTTTCTGACCGATCCTCAAATTGCAGTCCAGAGGGACATTCGGTCGAAATTTAATTAATTTCGAATGATGACTCACTTGGGATCTGACTAGGAACTGCGTACATGTCGAGTTTGCGTCTAGACAGTCGTTTGTTTGAGAACTTTTCAATCATATTAATTAGAACGGGAAAAACCTGCTGCTTGGTGCTGCCTTTGTCACTCATGATTCTGTGTCTCCACGTCATTAGGAAACTGTGGGACGTTTGATCAGAAATCAGGTGAGACATAATAAACAATGACTAGTGAAGACGAGAATAGCACACAAACAGGAGATTAAAAACCAATAATCAGCCTGGGTCCCGTTCAGTAATAACACGTGACGTGAATGGCTGTGGATTTTCATTGGTCAACCAGTGGCCAAAGGAGGTTGACCGAGAAAGTTATACGCATTTGTGGATGGAACTCGATTCCCTGGTTGAATTGTGATAGATGTTGTGCGATACCGACTGATTGCAGCCAACAGGTGGGCCATATTGAGCCACGCGTAAACTCCAAAATTCAAGTAGTTCAAACGGAGGTTTATCAACAAATGCGGCAGTACGAATACAATAATAACATATTTAAGAAAAAAACGAGTTTATATCGCGAGATTATGCCGGCTGCTATACGCCGGAGTGGTTATAGCTTATGCTATATTTGATCTTTACCAATAAGTGAATAGGAAACTGTACGCCTACCCAGAATACACACTGACTGCAGAAAATTTGGCCATATACTGGAGAACCCACATTTTCAATTTAACCTAGATATGCGAAGACTTGTTGAACCAGCGGTTTACGTTCAAGTTAAAGCGAGGAAGGGGCTACAGGCGGAAAACGGAAACAACAAAACGAGGGACCGCGTTGCACACAACAAGAGCAGAGGAAAAATCAATACCATCGAATCGCTTTCGACTGTTCAGCGGACAGCTGACATATGACGTTAAATTATGGCAAAGGGTTAGCAGCCACACTGAACTTCCAGGTCGGCCCTAATAAACGCCAACTTAGAGTGAATACTGCGGTGCCTTTGCAAATACGTATGGAGGACTTTTCGTTTTTGTTCTTACCGTACAAAATAGTCACAAAACATTGATTTCCACCGTTCTGACATTCTCTAAAATTTGCGTCATCTAATCGAAATCACTTGCCGTTCCAATCAATCTGGGCCATTTGAGGTCATTGGTTTTGGCTCAGTGACGAATTACAACAGCAGAACAAGCTATTGCTCTAGCATTTGGTGCAGATGTTCCCCTGCAAAGGCGATTTATCTACCTCTCTTCAACACAGCTTGGTGCGGCGCAGGCACCAGATACGTTCTACATTATATCCATGCCGCCAACCGAAATTCCTCAAGATGTTTGCCAAAAATTTTTTGTTCCCTATTCCTTTCATTCTAAGGTGTGGTTCGCAAAATATCATGGACCGTTCACTGAACCTGGTTGATGGAGCCACTGTAGAAGTATGTCCTCTTTGACCACGCAGATTCGTGACTGAAAACATAACTGCAGTACTCAGTATCTTAACAGCGGTAATTCGAGCGTAATAATATATGTTGACAGTATGAAATGACTTGGTAAGTTTCAATTAAGGTTTCATCCTGTCAGCGTAGCCAGCATATGCTTATAAGCCCAGAAGCACGCGATAGCCGTCTCATCCTTATTGGGAACCATGAGCAGTGCTCATCCCATGAAACACAGTGAATTCCAAACTCACCGCAGTGGTTGAGCATCGAAAAGTACAGATTAGCTCCTCGATTGTCAAGTTTTCAATCGTTAGTTCTACTTAGCATTATTATCATCCTTTCTCTGAGTCGTGGGTTCAGAACTCTTTGCGTTCGAACTCTTAACCGGGATGTCGTGGGGAGTTTCTTGGACTTCTGGTGACATTTTTCAAGGTTGAAACAGCTGCGCGGTGTTCTTCGGCTTTTCTGCACAGATTCGCTTCACCCACAGGACAAACTTTCAATTGGTGATGACTTTTGTTTGACCGTGCAAAAAACCCCGAATATATACAACGAGTTCAAATTTAATTTTACTGCGGCGGTGAAATTGTCTTCAGCGTGAATGCACTTTCCGTTTGATGGCTTTGTCGTTCCCGAGAAACTTGTTCTCGAGAATGCAACGGTAGGAATTGCGTGAAAATGTAGTTAATGGGTGACACATGGCATATATTTATAAAAGTAACCGCTTGGTGAAATTCATGGCCTACCATAACGAATGATTGTGGCTTGAATCACACGCATTGCATTAAATTACGATATGAAACTCAGACGTGTAATTAAAGTGAGACAAATTTATGATTTTAATTCGCTAGCACTGGCGCCGACGTGCACCAATGTGCCCCATTTTCAGACATCTTTCTCTACCCGCGGTGCGACGCTACTAGCATCGAGAAACCATGACTGACACACATCAGCCTTCGTAGTATGATGATTGACCCGAATAGCCGAAGATGTCATTAACACTGTATATCAGTAATACACAGACGCGCTCGGTCCGGCGCAGGCCAAGAATTATGTGTTAAACGTAGATTCGCTACCATGTTTCGACTGTATGTTGCAATTCTCCGCTAGCATTAAGGCCTGATTGTTGGCTATTTCTGTTTGGAGGCTCTTTGGATTGAAATTATCCTTTCTTGTCATCATCATCATCATCATCATCATCATCATCATCATCGACATCATGACATCAGTTTTCGACACCTATGCTTCACTACCGTACAACCGTTATTCATTTCAAAGCCTTATTGTGAATTGATGCTAGCTTACCACAATAATCCCGAGGTGCCTACACCTCCGACACCTACGACAAGAACGCCACTGACATCGGTTGGCAGCCATGTCTTCTAGTGTCTCCAACCAGGAACAGTGAGGATCACGCGGTCCCCATCCTGGAAGGCGAGTAGCACCGACAGCACTCAGGTGTCTTGTGATCGCCTTCATACTCCTCTGCCAAGTGAAGGGTTGACCACTTCTCTGTTTACGCCACTCTGAACTGGTTTTGGAAAACAGCATTCCCTTCGACAAACGACGGTTCGGCATATGTAATACATGTCCCAACCAACGCAGCTTACGGTTCTGGACACATTCTTCAATGGAGGTACCCGTTGCACAACCGATAACGCGCTTTTTAACTCCCTCGTTACGGATTCGCTAACCCACATGAGTTATGGTTCTGAGGCCTTCTTGTTATATCAGTTGGTGGTGAAAAATGGAAAATTAAAAACCCATATTGTAACCCTGCTTGTTTAAAAATGTGTTTGATGTAACGCGTAGCTCATTTGCTCAACATGGCTCACTGGCAACTTGCAGTCTAGGTGCCGAAAATCGAGATCTATTTTGGTTTATATTTCATTATTCGGAGAATAAATGACTTACCATGCGAAAAAATCCGTTATTTAAGCGGTGGTACGCCCAGTGAACAAATGATGTATTTAAACCGTCTCCACCTGATTGAACAATCCAAGATTTGGAAGAAGTAACACCGCTTCCTGCACAGCATTCGACTCTCGTAAAAACTGAGCTCTACTTTCCACAAACAGAACCTACACCGGCACATCGCGCGCGACTGATTGAAGTCGCACAAGGTACCAGATGCACTGGAGATGAAACGTTATCACTGCATTGATGATTTAAGCTGAAGAATGGCAAAGGGCTGTAGAGTACTTCTAGAATTTTTGTAATTGTTGCATTTCTTGGTACCAGCAGAAGATCCCGTGCGTAAGATAGCTCATTTGAATGATGTCTACCACCAAGAGACCTAAGGAAGCAATCGTGCGCAAATAAAGACAATAATTACTTTCCAAACTAAACATTCACAGGATGTGCAGATCCTAAGGTTTTCAGGGAATGATGGAGATACATTACAGACAAAAATTAAGATCTTTTTTTTTCCAGGTGACTCCAAAGATCTCTTGCTCACATCCCTTTATAGGCAAAGAGAGAGAGACGGCATTTATCATGATATATCAACTGTCTTCAGATGATCGTCGCTCTTGAGCTTATCCTTTGCATCAAGGAGAATAGCTGTGTTAAAATGAGCACCTACTGGCTTTAAAAAACTAAGGACCTTTGTAGTGTACTACTCATAAGGTTGCTGAATATCCATCGACAGCTCACGACCGGTTTCGCCCTTCTTGGGGCTCATCAGGTAGACGCAGTCCCCGGGTTTCCGGTTTCCCGGGTTTTACTTGAGAACATCACAAACGATAGATTCAGCTGGGTTCCAGGTGAATCTTTCGAAAAACCAAATTAGTTTGCAAATGAGTGTATATTCGCTAACCAGGGACCTGTTAGAAAATATCTACCCTAACCGCTTCATTTCTGCTCAAAATTATCCTAACCTACCTTGAACAAACACGTAGGAGGTTTCTGATTTTAACCGCTGAGATTAAGCCCAAGGTGATTTCGACTCTAAATAGCGTTCATGTCGCTGCACATCCGTAGGAAACGTAGCTTCACAAACGAGAAAATAGTTTTCCCGTTTGCTCTGCAATCAGCCTGGTTTCAGCGAAATCTATTGGTATTGAAGTCTATCTCAGGCCTCCGAAAGTGTACGAAAGTGGTTAATTCAGCTGGTGTCGTAACCACACTACAGGGTCATAGGTCAAACAAAACCAAACTGTCATTGATTGCAATAAACTCGAGTGGATTTGTGGAACCTGAACCCTAAGTTGCCACTGGTCACCGACTCAAAAACTGGCTTCTTATGGGTGAAAGGGTCGTTGCTGTCTTTGACGATGATGATCATCGCCCAGACCTTATCGTGACACTGTTTGTGAGGCCGGATTGAAACATCTTTGTTTTTCCTTTTGGCGATAAATATACGTACGCGCTTGCATACGCGACTTGATTTAGTAAAAGAACTACTAATGTGGTCACGTGTCCTCTAGACTTGACAGGGTGGATGCGAGGAACAGGCAGGCGGGGAATTAAACTTTCCTTAGAAAGACGACAGGTTCACGTTTACGACAAACAAGTCGTCTCATCCATTCCACTCATTTCATCGGCATAATCTTTCTTGACCTAGATGGTGGATATTGCCGGAGTAGAGTCTTCAAAGTCGCTTGGCCAGGAATCTTACACCCAGCGTTCGAAACATTAAGCATAAAACTCTCCACAAGCATATTTACACACGACCACTTGTCTGTGTTTACCCGATCGATAGTTCACGTGATTTCTTGCCAATGTGAACGTAGCTGCCACTACTGCGACTAAGTTGAACCATCGAATGACAATTGACAATGATGAATAGTGAACAGGAACAGTCTGATTACAGGCTCCGTCGGGTAGAGAAGCACCCCATGTGGTCTTCTTTTGGAAACAGATGCACTGGTAAAGGATAGTCAAACAGGAATGTATCTCGGTGGAAATGCTGGGGTCCAGTAGACGGAACAGTGTAAGGTTTCGACGACGGAAGGTGATGTCTTTCAATCGAGAGACACACACCTTTTACTTTTCTGTTTGGTTCGTTTTTTTTTTCTAAAATGCTGACAGCACGTCAGCGCAACCTTATTATGGCCTAAACAGTGTGTCTTGTACAGTACGTTGAACCTATCAATGAAGCTGTCAGTGGGTTTAGGAATGTTACATGCTGAAAACTTGAACAAATCAGGATAGTGCACTACTCAGAAGGTTGCTGAAAATCCGTAGACAGCGCACGACCAGTTTTGCCTTTCTTGGGGCTCATCAGGTAGGTGCAGTCCCCGGCTTTCCGTCAAACTTATGTTCTACTTGAAACCAGGGTAGACTTTTGATATCCGTAGTTTTTGTCCCCCCCCCTTCTGACGGGTGACAATCACTTTTAAGCAGATACACATTTATTGCTGAGATGCGCCTCTTGTTGCGTGGTATTACGTATGCGTATATGTAAGTTCCGAAATGACAGAATGCTTTGTAATTTCGATGTTTTTAGCAGCCCACAATGTGACAACAAACAGTCCAACGTGGACCAGTTTTGTGACCAGCACGGCAATTACGTGTAACGCAGATACGGTTCAAATCACATGTCCACCAAGAATGCACATACAACCAGTGTCAGTGAACGCGCACCCCGAAATACCTCCACCGCTTTCCATTCCGGGGACTGTCAGTCCTAAGTGCTTCTGGAGCGAGGGCGAACGAGGCACATATAATCAGATCTATCGCAGGTACAGCTCCAAGTGTCTTCGGACAGATGCGCATATGGTAAGTCGCTGAGAGGTGAAAATATTCATAAATTTTACTGTTGGCCCGGTCAGATGTCAAAAACTACTTTATTTTGTCATTTCAGTATCAGTCTGTTTGCTTAGTAACCTAAACAAAGTGGATGTATGGAAAAGGGAACTTATTTTTTAGGACCCTTTCAGGTACAGTGCGGACACAAATACCGGCAAATACCAGGAATGAATTCGGCTCTTCACAGTACGGATGCTTGCTTAATTAGACAGGTTACGTCACAATTAGTACGAGTCCATCGTGGGTGAATTCTCAATGCGATGTGGCTTGAAACACACTCATCAAGTAGTTGGGATCCCACCCAAGTAGAGCTTCAAAATCATCGCAAACGGATGCATTTTCTTGAAGGCTCACTGTTTTCAACCTTGATTTTTCGTAAGGGTATCAATGTAAAATGTCCTGTGATCGTAACGTTAGAGGCAGTTCGTTGTGACAACTATCGTCTTTGTAAAACGGGGAACGGGAGATACAGTGTTCCACTACAACATTCCATCTACAGGCGGGTCAGCAAGACAGAGCTGACGTCAACTCGGTCAGCTGAGTCTTTAGGCATCCGGAGGGGTGAAACTGTAATAGATATAGTAATTAGATATGCAGGTGAAACTGTGGGAAAAACCAGGCCAACTAAATTAGATGAGATTGCGCGATACCCGCCTAGCGTTAAATTAGTTAACTTTAAAGAGATACCGCATATTTTCGGCGGTTCTCGCAGGCAAACGTTTGTACTCACAATGAGTGTGGAAGATGGATATAGCGGACATATAAATGGATGAAGAATACGTTGACCTCCACTAGTTTTTCTTCGGAACACATTTTATGGCATGCATCAAGGCGCTTGCTGAATACGTAGTTGATCAAAACCGTTCTCGAGGTCACATCACGACTGGAAGCGTGTTTAAACGATAAGAGACAGTGGAACCAGTGAGTTACGTTGGTAAGAATAGGTGAAATGACAAAATGTCGAAAAAAAATCGCAGAGTGGTGAGTTGCTCTTATTGCTCTGTCTGAGGGCGGAAAACGAGAGTCCTCGTACTCACAAAACAATGATTTAAACGCTGGTTGACAAATGCGACTCATCCTTTAGGATAGCCGCGAGGTCTCTTCCGGAATTGTACGGGCCTCCCAACCTGATGTACAGTATACTCGTCTGGCATCAGATCATACCGTTTTGGCTTCACAGAAAAGGGAACTTTCTTGAGACTGTCTAACAGGTCCGCCTAACTGCGTCTACATAATTTTACGTGAGAATTTAAGCTGCCACTGTCCTTGGTCTGTACGTCTCAGTGAGGCACTTCAGAGTGCACACGCACATACACCTGTCCGCTAATCGGAGGAGCTTCTCTTTATTATGAGATACTCATCCTTAGATTGGTCATACTGAGAAATCCACTGCCCGTATGTTTCAAAAAAACAAAAACACTACTTCGCCGCATGAACGGAAGTCCTTTACAAGAAAATGATGTCAACCGTCTGTGGCACTTCAGAGTGCACACGCACATACACCTGTCCGCTAATCGGAGGAGCTTCTCTTTATTATGAGATACTCATCCTTAGATTGGTCATACTGAGAAATCCACTGCCCGTATGTTTCAAAAAAACAAAAACACTACTTCGCCACATGAACGGAAGTCCTTTACAAGAAAATGATGTCGAACCGTCTGTGTTTTCGATGGAAGTCTCCTGCTTTGAGAAGACAGGCGCCAGTGTGCCTGTATGCGGTTTCAAATGTGCTGTTCGAGGTGGATGGAACCAAGTGACACTGCCAAAACCGGGGACAGGCGTTCAGATAGACCCCACTAGCGAGACGAACTTGATTGCTTTATTTACTTTGCTTTGGATATCTTGCGGGTAAGAGTCCATCGGCTTTATGAATATTTTGAATAGAAACCTCCCAAACAAGGTGATTGGTAGTGTGGATCCTGGACAGGTTGCTCCTCCAAGACAGCGCCATTTTTGGCGCGGTTTGGTGGTAAAACTAACTCTGACGTTTTGCGTGTATAGCAAATGTAACCATACCATCAGAGTCGGTGCCTCCGGAATAAATCATCGAGCCGAGTGGTGGACGCTAGGTCTTCAACCCACACAGAATCTTTCCTTAGATCTCCGCCGAAATATAGGCGTTTCTTGAAGTCTCCTACAGAATTTGGTGATATAAGGATTGAGAACAAAACGGATTTACCTCAAAACCATCGTTTGCTAAATGAGGAGAATGAAACTGAGAACGAGAGACGGTATCATTTGCAAAAGATGGCTCTAATCTTCTTTCCCGATTAACCAAGTAATTACGAAGAATGAAGTTGACATTATATCTCAAGCTGAAATCTTGCGTTCTCTCGTGAATGGCAAACACATTTACTGAGCTTTGTGGCTCAGCAGATTGCGCTTCAAAAGACCTATTCGAATCATACTTTTAAATGCAAGAACCCATCATTTTCTGGACGAGACTTCTCATGTGAGCGACTTCGTCAGCGACCCATCTGGCAAGACTCCGATCAAGACTATTATTGGTCGACTCCCATGACCTTGAAGGGAACGAAGATGCCCAGTGTGCCTCAAGTTAACTTCCTACCTCAGCAGCTAAACTGTCTCGAGATTGGCAAAAATCAGCAATTGTTTTTACTTTCTTCTGTTCACTCCACGCCACAACTCGGTGACAGATTACACGTTAGAACGAGGTCGAATACTATTTTTTCACCACTCACAAGGTTGCTGAAAACTCTTCACAGCCCACGTTCTTCTGTTCACTCCACGCCACAACTCGGTGACAGATTACACGTTAGAACGAGGTCGAATACTATTTTTTCACCACTCACAAGGTTGCTGAAAACTCTTCGACAGCCCACGACCGGTTTCTCCCTTTTTGGGATTCATCAGGTAGGCGCAGTCCCCGAGCTTCCGTCAACCTTATGTTCTACTTGAACCCAAATACACTAATTTGCAAATCAATTTGTTTTTCACGATAGACTCAACTGAATCTCTCGTAGAATATCATAAACGAGAGATTCAGTTGAGTTTCTCATGAAAACCAAATTGATTTGCAACTTAGTGTGTTTCTCGAGGTCGAATGCTCTTAAGGCAACTAGTTGTCCACTATTTCGTAAATGCATTTCTTAAACTCGTGGTTACAATTTTTGTTGCATGAGACTAGCTCATGTTTAACCTAAACCCCAGCTGACTGGCTGCGTGGTCTCCGACTTTGGGATATTTGCTGCACTGATTCAAGGGCTTGCTTGTGCGTCTGCTCTCTTTCGATGTGTGGTGTCTGGCTCATCTGCAGGCGACTCCCCACTCCTGAGAATCCTGTTCGCCCGAAACCATTAATTTTTATTTAACTGCTGAATCAACGCAATTGGATTGGAAAACACCCATGATGATGAGCACGAAACCACCCAATTAGACAAATTGCAAATCATCGGTGTCCCGATGTCCGTGATTTTAAGCTAATAGCTTTAATTGATGATTTTTCTGATGCATCTTGGGACTAGCTTTTGGAACGCGTCAGGAGAGAGACTTTATTGCGCTTTTAGATAAATTATATAACTGGTGTGACTTTTTCTACATTTGGATACATTCGTATAAAAAGATAAGACCATGTGAACAAGAAGCAGTGACACACACAGTCGTCTGTTTTGAAATGAATCATCGACAAAAACAAACTGCGAATTCTGTGTAGGCCTTCTGTTTGGATTGACAAATCAGTCACTGACGGAAAACCTGGTTCAAAGAGCATAAAAAACATATGGTCAGGTGGCTATCATTTTGCAGCTGAGGTTTTTCAGCGGAAATGCTGGCAGAAGTTCGTCAAGGTGACCTTGAAGTTCATAAGACAAGCGTAACAGTGTGACAGAACTTCTGGAAATGTTTGCATAGTAGTCGGCCAGTTGCGGAACCGGGAAACGTCAGTGGGCAACAGATTAACGTTCTTACTGTGTTTGATGTTGTGTCTCATCAAATGTGTTAAACTATCACGTCGAAATAATCCAAAAATGACAATCTGCAAGTCAGGTTGGAGACCTAACCAAATTTCAGGGGAATCTCTCGTTCCGGTGCTTTTCTGAACTCTAAAACGACCTTAAGCAATGCGTTCAGTTAAAGATCGCGTGACAAATCAGAGATTTAGTTGGTGCACGACAAAACAGAGATGTATTTGAGTCCAAAGAGAGTAACAATGGGTAGACTTCGTCACGTAAAGTATGGTGTTCGACTAGTTTGGGACCCACTTGTTGAGCCACAACAGTGACGAAAATGGTAGTGAATTTCAACCAGCCTAATAAATAGCATAATTCCAAGAAAAAAAAGCGGTTGTACCTAAACACGTCGTTTTTGGCGAGTTTTGCTGACTCGAAGCTGTCATTTCGGGTGACATCCCCGGTGAATACGCGCCGGATGGGACTAATGGTAAAGATGAATTTATACCCTTGATGTCCATAAAAATTGTGCGGTCTGATGGTGTGGGAAAACCGTCTTTCGGTGACCAGATATTCATTAATAAACCACCGATAATCTTTGCGTAGTGAGTCAGCAATGATATGTGACAGTGTGCCGCCGCTAGGCTGGGATGTGAACTGTGATTTTAGCCGTAGTAAACGTGTCTAGACACGTTGTCACAGGAACCACACACTGGATGAAAGAAGCCAGAGCTTTGGGTGCTGTCAGGCTGATTAGCATAGCAAATCTTGCAGACCCATTGTGGGTCTGTGGGGATTTGGAGGCCTTAAATACCTTTTAGTTCATTGGTTTTATCCAACATTTCCAGAACAAATTGTCCAGAGTAGCCACAAACGGGAATAACTCAATGGGAGATAATTTCAGGGGAAAGTGTGACGACCATCTTGTCAGATCTATGGACAATCACTGGACATACACAGGGTGAAGTGCTCAAATAAGATCTGTTTTCTGGGACTGACCACCTCTAAGTAAGTGTTACAACTACGAACAGTCTCTCCTAACACATACGAAAGATGAAATGTACAAAAGTCCTCGTCAGAAACATACTGAGTACTGACTATTGGACGACAGTGTTTGAATCTATCTTATTTTAGATACAGCGGGTGCCTAAACCATTTGTGCTGCTCTAAGCTACAGGTAACAGCTGCATTCTCACAGACTGTGTCCTGCGAAGGGCCCGTATAGGCGGTTTACATTAAGTTCAAATCAATGGTGTTAGGGCTGGATCCGCACTTTTTGCCAGTCTATGGAGAGAAGCAGCGTTCATCCATCGTATACTGACAACGTGGGATGCTCAGTGCGAGCGCACATACGAGGGCACATAAACGCTGAGATTTAGTCAATGAGGAATGAAAAAAACTCAACACGAGGCCTCCACAAATGTAAACTTAACACAGTACTTTGATCCTTTAGGAATGTCCCTAGTTATTGCCCACTCACAGTATTAAAGACTGACGCAGGCTTGCTTCTTGCACAGACCGACTTTGTTTCACGCAATCCACTACCCTTGAAAGAAGGCCTTTGCTGCGGGGTTATTTATTCGGAAATGCCAACTGACCGGTTACAGACAATTGAACAGGGAAGCAAAACACTAATTTGCATCTTATTTAGAAAAACTGGACACCCATCTTCTCCCGAACGCGTCTTCTTGAACTTTCCTGGAGATTCATTGACTCCAATTATTCCTCGCTCAAATCCAAGCAAATGTTACAAAGTGACTCCACAAATTCCACAACAGATCTCTCCTTTTCAAAAGACGCAAAGCAAAATTCCACGAACAACACATACTACTCGCGTGCCTCCCCATCATTAGTATCACCGTTACACACTAACTGCGCAAACACTTGGTTCAGAAGTTACAATTCTTGCCAGTACAAGGACAAGTCTTAATAGTTGCTTCGGTGGGACATGATGAGATATTGCATCACTCCTACAGTAACAAGACTCACGAGCTGCACAAAATGATTTGCCGATCATGTTCACGGAATGCGCCTTAATCTACTGCCTTTCATCTCATTGCTAACATGCAAGGAGTTGGGAATATCGTCACTTTCCTAGTTCACAGGCAAACCGATGTTTGGGTGAATTGAGTAGAAAGTATTTACCGGATCATTCGCGTAGTTGCCATAGTTTCGCGTGATGGATATCGCATCGGCCTATCGTCGGCAGAAGTCTAACTGCTCCGTTGCTGTTAAAACCACATGGATCTTTCGAGAAATATAGTCATTTGCAAATCAATTTCATTTTCAAGAGAGACTCAACTTAATCTCTCTTTTATGCTATCCTACAACTGGATGTGGTGCACACAGACCGCCTCATGTTTCGGTTGGCACGGTATTCGAGATATTACAGTATAGTTTCATAGAGCAAACCACTCACAAGGTTGCTGAAAACTTCGACAGCCCACGACCGGTTTCGCCCTTCTTGGGGCTCGTCAGGTAGGCGCAGTCCCCGAGTTTCCGTCAACCCTATGTTCTACTTGAACCCAAATTGGACTGTTTTCGAGAAATACACTCATTTGCAAATCAATTTGGTTTTCACGAGAGACTCAACTAAATCTCTCGTTTTTATGATATTCTACAACTGAATGTGTCGTACACAGGCCGCCTCGTGTTTCAGCTGTCACGATATTCGGGATATCGCAGAACATTTTCTTCAGTGTTTTTTCTCATTGCTCAACTTTGACCTCTTTGGCATTCTCGTGCCTTGGGGAATGTGGCTGTTTAGTTCACTCATAAATTTGATCGTCAATATACGCCTCAGGAAAGTCGCAAACACTGTCAACGGTTTTTTATTTAATGACATCTACGTGAACGGCAATGAAAAATCTATAAAAATATATTGTGGTTAGGTGAATGAAAGTCCTCAATTTGGTTGACTAGTTGAATGGGGTCCTTCAGAGTTAGACTGTCTCTTCATACCCAGTGAACTCAGTCATACCCAAATGCAAAATAAAACAAATGAAGTTTCCAAGAGAAAACGCGCAGTAGTCAAAGCTATCGTACCGTCTGAAAGTTTTTCGAAATCCCAGACTGAAACATCACTAATTCTGGAGGACTGCACAGTCTGTCCCCGCATCAATTTACGCTCCACGGAGCTGGGATTGATTTTGCTGAGTGCATTTCAAATCATCCATCTGCTCGAGGCGTGCATTAATCAGAGTGCCAAGTTGTCGATCACACACCATCCGTGATGGATTTGTTCGGCAACTTTGAGTCCATACGGTCTTACGCACGGAGATCTGATCATAAAATGCATGTATGCGAATCCCGTACTAAACTGTAGCTCAACCACTCGGATATCGGGCACTGAAATTCAGTCAAGAATGTACACTGAGACTGGCCGGATTGAATGTGAGTTTTTGGAATCCATAGAGATCTGACGACTATTGAAGTGACCCTTGTATTCCACTTTCTTTTTATAAAATGGATGATGGAAAGAGACCTACATTCACTTTGGAATGAATTCACAAGGTATATGAAGAGCCGATTGACCAGAAGCACTAAAGTCTGATCCACAACAGATCGGGAGTGAAACCCGAAACTCGAGCGTGGAAACCATACCAACATTTAATTTGAATAAATGAAGCACAATCGTTAAGTAATTAAACAAAAATACGAGGCAGTGGCATCGGTTTTGAGTTCATTTTTTTCTGGCAAATAGACGAAATGAACACGGGTAAGTCATGCGATCGCTGACAGCCGGCAAACATCTGTACCTCCAGATTGTTGCTTTCAGTGATTAGTTTCGTTCATGACAAATCCATTTATTTGGAAGAATTGTTTGGCTATAGACCGGTTGCCATGGCGTTGGTCACGCGTTGCGAATTATGGAGCTTTACACCAGATGGTGTTACAAAGACTTGCATTTACGCACAACTCGTGAACATTGATTTCTCCCCCCACAGCAATGAAGGATCCTGAAAATCTGTTGGTATCGCTGCGACTTAGCTAGCCTATTACTATTCAGACCGTCTCTTCCAGGGCCACCATCTCTGGTGAAGTTGTAGCACCTTAAATCATCCTTTTTGGAAGACTACCGACAAATAAGAAGTCAAAAACTGTTGACGTTGTTCATGTAATGCCTGAATAGAGGAACAAATGTCCAAACTACTTTTGTCTTTGGGAGGAATGTCGGTTGATTATATATTTTCAATGTATATCACGCTCATTACGTCATTTCTTCCACAGTTTGGGTGCTTAACTTTCGCCGTAATGCACTAACCTCACAACGGTTTTATTGACAGCACGTCCGGCATTTTTGTGAAGGTCGCTACTCGTGTAATATTTTGGGAAGTCAACTGCAGGACAACAGTACCGACTGCGCGAAACACAATTTCCCCATCCGGATCGATTACCAGTGTCTTCCAGGTGGGTTTTCCACAGTTCTTCAAAGCCATTGTTCCCCACGTATCACTTGACATTCAGGGTGTGGTACAATGAAAGTATCAAGATCCGTCGAAAGTTAGGTTGCCTGTCAGATAACAGTGTATTGCTCATTTGTGGACAAGCAAAGTTCCCACTCTTGGTTTGCTGAATCTCAGTGTTTGTTCACCCAACGAAACGTTTTTTTGCATATGACGTTCAGGTTAATTCTTGAGTATTCCAAATCAAATCTGAGTTACAAATTAATTAAAACCCAATGCTCATGCTTTGAGCGACAGAGTTTTCCAGAAAATCTCACTATAATGAATACATCATTTAAATGTGACCTGTGCTTTCTCGTGCAACATGTTCTTGGAAAGAAAACAGTGTCCGAGAAAAAAGGTAACCCCATTTTGCCCGATTCCGTTTGCCACAAACTTACTGCTAGCCCCAAATGCCGAGATACTACTTAGATCACATCGTTAACCAGTAAAGTTTTATAACTAAAGGCAGTAATTTATCTGAATGGTGCGTTAAGTTTCTGACCAATGACCATTATCCTCAGTCGATATAAACAAGCACACCAGTGTCCAGAAACATTGTATTTACATCACAGATTCGGATACAACCCTGTTCGAGGCAATTTGCGCGGATACCTACATGGAAGTGAAGTGTGATGGACGTTCTCTCGCAGTCGCCGTACTCGCCGCGCGATTAGAACAGAAGATTGATCAGCTGGCTGGCAGTCAACGGCCTGGATGTCAAACCGTTCCCGGTGATGGATTGAGTGAGTGCTCTTGATCGAAAAAAGGGGCGATGGTTACCATCCCCATTATTTCAGTCCGTTTCGGTTACATTAAGCTCACTAGTGACCGGTATCATTTCCCGTTTTATGAGCTCGATTGCATGGTCCATTATTCAAAGCAAATGCACGCCTAATCCAACACAATGTATCGTCCCTGATAACTAATGTATATCCTTCGTTTACTGGCTTTGGATAAAATAAGGGTTAGAATAAAAGTGATATTTCATCCACACCATTGACTATGTGAAATGGCACGTTTGTTACCAATAGTATAACGCTATATGCCTCTTTTGAAACGTTGATGTTCGGGTAAATTCTCCATAGGCTCGTTTTCAAACCAATTATAAGGATACATTCCAAACTCGTGGACTTTCCACCGCTTCTGATGAGTGATTTGAGGTGCGACAGAAACAATTTGTGAGCTGGAACCTTATATTCTTCTTTTATCCCTTTAATAAAAATTAGATCTGGGAAAATTTACCCCACAGCCTGAAAGACTAAAGTGTAAGTTACCAGATTTGATTCCCTTCAATTACTGTTGGGGGAATTTCAGTGCAATTGAGGTTTTTCTTCAGATATTGTGCCCTTTTGGCAATGCTTGGTCCTTCCGAAAAAATGAGCGATGCGGTTTTGTTGACCAATGGCCAAACCTATGGCGATTCTTTAAGCACATTGTTTGACTGCTTGCATCTACCCTGATGTCGTGTGGAAGATGTCATGCAGAGAAACTGTTTTCTTGATTTTCGATGTCTTCTCCAAACGCAGAAATCCAAAGTTTCGACCGCCCATTGGGCGAACTTGAGCTAGGCGTGTGAATGCTTGCTTCATTATGAAACAAGTAGGCTATCATCCGGGCAGAACAAAACGTGGTTGAAGAAAGGGTTCGTCACAAAAGTAGAAATCTGTTAAGGCTTCCCACAACAAACGCCCATAGGAGTAAAGCAAGCTAGCATTACCGTTGATTCAGGTCACTCAGCGAAATCACCTGGGTTTAAAATTATAAAATCCGAGTAGAGTTAGATCCAATTAACCACCACCATCCCCAAAACCAATTGTCCTAGCACCCTTGGACGAACACAGGTGAACGAAATCTGTGAACGACCCCATCCCACTAATCAACAAACAGGGACATCAGACTGAACACCCAGCACTGATCACGTCACTAGTTATAAGGAATCTCACGACTTGGTTCCCTGACTGCCTTAAAACCCAATCAACCCACTTACTTACTCACTTGGCTTGACGAAGCTTTTGTGTCAAAAGCGAAACGTTGCCCAGTAATAAATCCACCGATCGTTTACCAAACCCCTCTGAGACGATGACTTCCCAATCGGTCCCAAACATTTTCCAATGGATGAGAGACTCTATTTTTCTTAAAACAATATGGGAATTCGAGAACATTGTTCTGTGGAGCTCGGACATCAGGTCGGAAGTTTATGTTGTGGCAATTTACTGGGGGCCCATGGACTCCAAAGGGTCTGTCAAGTTCCGCGGAATTGCATGTGGCCCTGGCGGACCAAGAACTGACGTTTCTGTGACTCTTGGTAACGTCATCAAACCTAATGCTTCTCGGCCTTGACCACGCAGCGAGAACTAGAACAACCTTTCCCACATAAACACACAATTAGTTCATCAGCTTCAATATGTGAATTAAAATGACGAGATAGGTGACCTGAAAGGAGTGATAGTAGTACCCGGGGAGGCGTCGAACATCGAAAGTCCTCGCAGTGGCTGAGTTCACTTTATGCTTCTTTGAAAACTACGGTTTTAAGACAACGAAGCTATGCTGTCCGAATGCAAAAAAATCCGTGTATGAGGAAAACAGATTGAACAGAAAAACGATTTCTGCAATGCACGCCCAACCAACCAAGACGGTTTCTTTCCTGTGTCATAGGTAGATAAATGCTTATATGATTACACAGGCGAAAGCTCGTATTTCGGCTGGAATGATAGCAGTCCCTCATCGCACTTCCACCTCGTGAATATAAACTAATTAAAGTGGTCCACTCAGAATAAGAATTCGTATCAAACAAAATGCGCCACGCCTATTCGAGGATTTTGATGGCAGTTCCAGAAATGGTCACAAGCCAAATTA
>NW_008751695.1:443448-466047 GCF_000715545.1 Opisthorchis viverrini
AGAGAGAGAGAGACCTAACTTGGATTGTAGATGGTTGGACGGAGCTCAAAAAGGATCGTGTAGTATTCAGGATGACCCGTCCCCTGGCATTATTTGACGCCGGCTTTTATCCTCGCTTTTTGGTGCGAATTTCGCTAACTCTCGGTTTGAAGACAGGAAGAAGGGCTTCACATTGCAGTTATTTATTGGAAAACACCGTCTGAGCAGTTACAGACTATCGGACAGGGTTGCAAAACTCTCATTTGCATCTTATTTACAATAAACTGAATACCCATCTTCTCCTTGAACGCATCTTCCTGAGCCTTCCTGGATATTCATTGATTGTTACTGAAATGCAAACAAATGCGACTCCACAAGTTTCGTAATAGATCTCACTTTTCAAAAGACGCGAAGAGGATTTATGGGAAAACATGCTACCCGCATGCCTCATCAGTAGTACCCACCGTTACACTAGTATAAAACCGCATAGTTGATGTTACACCAAGTACGACGGTAGTGTGGTTGTGTAGACAGCCAAACTGAGATTCCGTACTATTCTTAAGGCAGTTTGCAGCATCTTGGCTTGTTCTAACAATAACCATTGATGGTAGCTATCGTAAGGATGTTTGTACATAAGCTAATGTCAAAGATTGAATTCCACCTCTGATTACAGTGGAGGTTGTAACTTCTCCGATGTTTCGGGAGTGTGGTTAAAACATACCCCTTTGCACTTGACAAAGTAATCACAAGCAGGGACGAGTCTCCAAGTTGTTGATGGCGTTCGCCGTAAAGATGGCTTGTTCTTAACTACTTTTAAACTGTTTTCAAATACGTTTAGACATAAAGGTCACCATGGGTCACTGCGGTTTTTATCATAGATATCTTAAGTTTCACTATCAAAATGCAGTAAGAATAGGCATCACCTGACTCATCTCCCAACGTGGGTCATTGCATCGGGCGTGGTCAGCCTGAACTCCTGACCACGTGGTGTTTCAGCGACCAACAAAACAATGATTGAAATCCAACATATTCATTGTTCATTTAATCTAAATGTTATTAGGTTTGATAAGTAAGTGATAAATTAATTCTGAAGTAGGTTCTTCGGCGTGTGGATAACCCTAACTTCTCCCTGTTGTCGTTCTGTTCTCTGCGAAATCGGATGATATGACCACCGGTGCAAGTTGAGCTGTAAACAAGTACTCAAACTTTAAAAATGTTGGACAACATACAAGGGATGAAGTTGTGGTTGCCTTGAAGTTAAACAGTAGTAAACCTCAGAAGAGTTGTCGATGAGTACCCGTCAACTGCATTAGGATTACATGACAGCTTGGGTCAATACTGTTATCTGTCTAAAGTTCCACGGTTGTAGTCCCCCCTCAAAAAAGAATAAAGAACCATAAGACTATGTTGACTTTCCTCATTCTTAGAGAATGCGTTTTGCAAGCTGCGTCTTGAACTATTTCCAGAAAACTGTTTAGGAAATGCGTTAATTTTTTGTTGTGTATGGAATTTGGTCTTGAAGTTTCATTCAGACCGTAAGCAAACTTAAAATACCGGTGAAAGGATAAAGGCCTCCGCTGCGGAGTTATTTACTAGAAAATGCCAAATGACCAGCTACAGACTGTTGGACAGGGAAGCTAAACTGTCATATGCTTCTCATTTACACAAACTGAACATCGGTCTTCTCTTAAACGCGTCTTCCTGAAGTTTCCTGGATATTCATTGACTGCTGCTCAAATCCAAGCAAATGCTACAAAGTGACTCCACAAATTCCGCAATAGACCACTCTTTTCAAGAGATGCAAAGCGAATTTACAAGAGGAAACCTCACTATTTGAATGCCTCCCCGTCGGTAGTATCACCACCACACCGCTACTCTTCGGTACTGCCGGAGGCAGAGTATCGGCAAACCCAATTTTATCGCCTCAACGTTTAGAGCTCAAACTACCAGTCCAAGAGTTCGACGTTTCACTGGCTGATCTAACAGAAATCCAACGGAGACGACACATGGCAATCAGGAACCCTTCCCCATATACAATGTATTGCTAACAATGACTGTGTTCATGCCAACCCAGTTTCGCGGGCTGTTGGTCATCAGATCGTTAATAGCCGAAGTTCTGCACATTTCAAGTTTTTGTGTTTGTATAATTGGTTACTATCGCTCTGAACAACAAGGGCACATTGCAGTAGGTCGCCCAGTCACTCTGTTAGCTGAAAGCAGTGGGGGGTGGACAACTAACCGTTCACGCTGGCTGTCTAATGAAGATATCAAATAGTTACACCAGCATGTTGCGACAAGTGTTTTCCTCAGCCGTGGCATTTTTGCATATCAGATTCAGCTGCTTTTAGAGCAGTTCTTTTGTTCATCAATTACAATGAGTAATACCTGAAACACGGGTTCATACCGACAACCTTATCTTGCACCTGTTGAGGAAGCATCTTCTAAAAGCGACGCTCGAACATTATGTATGAGAACAAAGTTCTTTGTTGTCTAAGCTGTTTAGTCATGCCAGCAAAAAGGTCATTGTTACCAGTTACTTCCACTTTCAGACATCAAGTGTCAAACGTCGTTTGATGTGGCCGAATCACTGCAGCTTGCATGCAACGGACAATCTTCTTGCTCCATCAGTCCAAACACGGTTGGAGCAAACGGAAGGCAGCCAGGAACATGCGGGAAGATGCATCTTAGTCTTACCTACGTTTGTGGTGAGCTTGCAGTTATTCAACCGAATTTCCAGGGATGATTTTGATGAGTGATACCAAGTTGGTTCTATCTAGGGGTTCTTACAACCTTTACAAGGCCGAGAAATTGTTAGTGGGGTTTGAGTAACCCACGGGCGTATCTAGATGCAACTGTGCCTGAAGAACTTAGGGACCTTGGAACTCCTTCCTTAATTATTGATCCAAAAATATTATACCAGTAAGGGCAAGTCTACCTAGCGTAAACGATGGTAGATGAGCCACAAAATGGTACAATTTATGGACTAAACTTCTGACGACGTTCGCCTCCCTCCACATGCGTCAGTCACGTCAGCTGGACATTTTGAAAAAAATTATTCGAGATAAAAAATGCCATATTTAGCAAAATACACTCATTTGAGATTTTGCGGGAGATTCATCTGGGTTCCAGGTGAATCTCCTCTTTATGTCTTTTCCATATGAGAATTTTTGCTAATTTGGTGGAAGTTGGGTTGAAGTAGAACGTAAGGTTGATGGATATCGGGGACTGCGCCTACTGATGAGCTGATCTCATTTTTTCCAGATGCGCCACACATGTCGAGACACATTTCTGCGTAGTTTCGGATGTTGTGGCTAGCGAAGGCCTTCATTTCAGAATCCAGACTTTTGTTTTAAGTACAGTCAACTTTCAGAAGTTTAAAACTAACAAATATCGTTTCCTCTCCTCCGAGGTATTTCTCACTGTGTTGTAAACTCTGTAGTTCATTCTATGTATTGGATATAATAATAATCGTTCAGCTGTGTCACCTTTCTGGTGCTGCCATGCCATGCCACCCGGAGGAAGCACGAGGGCTGGGATACTGCCAGGTCGCCCAAGCCTAGACAGGGGAAGTAGAGTGGCAGAGGTCAGTAAATTCGCGCTCTAACCAATTGGGCCATCTCACCCTGTGTATTGCATAAGCTTAGTAAGAACAAGGCAGCCAGTTACTTTATTCTAAAAGGTGAAGTCTGGTCAGAAACGAAGTTAGAAGTGTGCAATTACACAGCGCAGCGAGTTAGATACCAAGATTGTGCATACCAACTAAAGTTAGACTTTCCGAGAAGCTTGAGGGCCGACACCAAAATTATCCGCGATTTTTCCAAGTCCAGCGATACCTCGTCTTCAGCTGAGATTTTATCCTTCGGTTGAATTTTTCTGTGCTGAAACCCAAGGTCATTTCATCCTTTGGTGGACATTACCAGCAGTGAGCCTCTCAAGAAACCCGAGAAAGATTAGAACCCGACACCTCCCAACTTGAACAGTTGAACACTTCACCATTCGACCAAGAGCTGTTGGTCAGTTTCGTGATTAAATCGTTTTTAGGCAGAATAGAGTACCGCTCGTCCTTGACTGCATCACGTGTTGACTGGCTCGTGATTCGTCCAGGTCGAAATTCTAGTAACAAAATATCGAAACTCTGTCATCGCCTTGAAGTTGAATGGAGTCAGACAAATGCGACCGAACTTTCGTCTGACTTTGCCGATCAGCGCCAACCGGTAAATTGCGGAACAGAACCATCTGATACCTCATCGATATTTCATTTGTCCTGATCTCTAACATACAAATACTAAGTCCTTATATTACTTTGGTATGGAACGATTGAGAATAATTGCACAGAAATGCCGCCGTAATGCAGAAAGGCATTTTGGTGAACACGTGTGATTACTTGATCGATTGTGGGATTAAGTGACCTGGATAAGCGTACAGACCAAAAAAAAATCAAAAAATGATGGCGACGCGTGATAACCCTCAGGTTGTTTGCCTTACCAGGTATCGTAGCTTTTTGTGAAGAGGCCCAGTGATTAGGACAGTCGTTATTCACTTTAAAAGCGCCATTCATTATTATAACTTCAGCAACCATAGAATCCTTGATGCGCAAATCCCTCGGCGCAGTCAAGTTAGTTTCTGCCAGTGGTAAGACACAGCATTTAGAAGGCTCCGGAAATTCTGTAAGGCGGTTGATACCACAGGATAAAAGTGATTCAAGTAGAACATGAGGTTGACGGAAACTCAGGGGCTGCGCCTACATGATGAGCCCCAAGAAGGGCGCAACCGGTCGTGGGCTGTCGAAGAGTTTTCAGCTAGCTTATGAGTAGTGCATTACAAATATAAATTTGATTTTTCTTCACCGGAACTTAGATGTGACCACGATCACCACTTGGATTGCCTGTTTAGATCCGTTTGACATTTGGGATTTTATCCCTGCTAGTGTACACTCCGAGTGCAAAAAAATGTAGGCCTACTGACACAGATATAGCATAATGAAACCGGCTTTTTACCGCTACAGCCGCATTTTTGATGTCACAACTGTTGTCTATGCTTACATGACTCTAGTTCCACCAGAATGGATTGTGATGAACAAACAATCCGTGCAACTCTCGGAACCAAAGAAACGCAGCAAAACACAAAGGCTACCCAAGGGTAAGTAGTCTGCATTCGGAGACGTATTGTGTCACTGACTTTGTCTTGCTCCAACACCGTAAGTGGTCTACGAAACTGGAGTCCGAAAGTGCAAAAGCAATCATCCCAACACCTTTTATACCCTACGTTTGCATCCTTTCTGGTTATTTTTTATGTGATCTCCAATTATTGTTTATATAAGACTCATGAGATACATGGGACCTAAACACCTCCAACATTATCCTTTTCAATAAATGGTTAGTTAATGATTTCATAATGTAAATTGAAGCCGTTTATTGATGAGTAGTTGAAGATATAAAGATATTCCGTTCCCTTGTGCACATTAGCCAGTTATCTGCAACTAGTTTACACATAGACCGATTGCATTGCTATTCTGTTCTCACAGTTACCTGTGTGAACTGGCTTCTTACGTTATCCGTAAACTGGCTGAATTACTGGGGGAATTAGATTTTTCTGTTAGTTTAGTGAGGTAAAACAGTGAAAGAAACTCACATTCACCTGTAAAATTAATCAGTCTTTATCATCTGGGGGGCGGAACTGTGCAACTCTGTTAGTTGGCTGAGTGCTGCAGTTGAGTACCTGTGCATCGTTTCCCCTAATGACGGTATCTGTGTCACTCCCCTTGTGGCTTCTGGTTTCTACTTCCACAGTGGTCACACACATTGAGATCTTACGCAGTGAGGTGGGGCAAAACTTAGTGGCTTCGTTCATCTGGTATGCTTTCACATGAGCCTACTCTTCCTTGCTTGCCAACAGTCGCTCAAATACCAACAAACAAGAATCACCAATCTATATTCCAGGTTAAATAACGTTCTTTGTTTGAGAATCGGTCCGGGGCGTTATTGATCAAATGTCTACAGGTAAACGTTCCTTTCCATGAGAGCTTCTTTCAAGTAAAGCTGCCTTAAAGCATAGTTAATATAAAGCAGACGAATGGATGTTTTATGAAGAAAACTGCTCAAAGGTTGATGTAGACGCTTTGACAGCCAAATAGCAGATAAACAGTTTCCCAGTGAGAGTTCTTCTCTCGTAACTCCCTGCTGAAAGCTAGTGTTCAGTCAAACCAGTATTTTGAACACCTATACCTTTCTCTATTGCAACTCTTCCTGTTCTCTCCTTAGGTGCCATTTCCAACAAGTTACTGACCAACCCAGAAGAGACTAGACACAGCCGATACAAAATGAATGACCAAACGAACCATAAACCAGACACCGCAGAAGATGATGAGGAAATGAGCCAAGGTAAGACTCTCCCAAGTCATCTACCCATGAATCATTCGGGTAATTATGAGTTTTGCAGGCCAGTGGGATTCTAGTGGGTATAATCAAGTATGATATGAGTGAAAGTGTGAGTGAGCTACTCAAGCAGAAAATTTTACCTCTCTTCGGATTTTCATGGCGTGTTTGTCTCCGAAATATACGGTGGACCAAGCGCCATTAAACCAACCTGTTCTCAAATTTTCTCGACGACTTAAAACTTGTGATACTGAGGAGTAATCAACCACTAAATGGGACGTACCTACTTTTGTTTGCGTTTGGTTGGTTGAATTACGAATGGACCGCTTATTGGTGCAAAATGTTGCTCGATCGATGATCAATACAACCGCAACGTAGAAGGATTGAGTGAATTTTGTTGATCGTGATTAGATCACACGGGTGACCAAAGTCTATTGCATTGAAGCATCGCATTTATGGAAAGTACTAACGTTAGTCTGTACAGTCTATGGAAAACACCAGCGTCTGCATAAGCGATCTACTTGACTGTATCGGATTTTCGTGCGCTATGCTTGTGTAGTCCCGCATAACCACGTGGAGGACTGAAGAATTTTAGCCAGTTTCCAAAAATAGAAGGAAGTGTACAGCTGAATATATCTTGAGCTATTTTACGTTTGTCTGCCTAAGGCGTTGTCACATCTCTAATTGAAAGACTGAGTGGACATCGCCCACTAGTTCCGTCCAGTCCAAAAGTTGACTGACATGCTGTCGCTAAACAACAATCAGGTTGTGCGCCCAGGGGACGTTCCCCACTTTACAGTAATAACGAGCAATGCGCTTGCACTGCTCCTGATGACATGAAAAGTTCAAAGTTGAACATATGGCTAGCTCTGCAATGATAGTACTCGCCAGTACTTTTGACATGGTCGTCCTGGGCTTCAGGGTGTCCAAGAAATTAGGTAAAAAAATGCTACTTTCCCGCTAGCATCCATCAGCTTTTCAGGCTACAGCATTGTCTCACCGTTTAGATGACGTAATTAGTGGACAGGTCTTAGCTGTCGTGGTACGGAACGTACACTTGATTTCTAGGGCGCCTGGCCAACATAGTGTGTAGAGGTCACTCATCAGATCACCAATCACAAACACTCAAAACACGTGACAATTCCTGTCCCACTTACAACTTGAGCCGACAACTTGTACACTACAAATTCTCAACCATTTTTCTTTACGCGGCTACCACTTGCGTAACGTGCCAGGCTTAGGAACTTCATTCAACACATCAGGTCAAGTTGTATTCATGTTCGTGCAAGAATCAAGCACAAAGGGACACCCCTCTCTTCACACTGCACATAATAAATAGGCATACAACTAGGCTCCCCAACACACACGCGCGCACACAAGACATGAAGTTAACAGAGCTCCGCAAGTCCCCGTGGACAACTACGGAAACGTGTAGCAAGCTATACTGCAGAAAAGACACGTTCCGCTCCCGGAACTTCACTCAGAAACTCTCAACAAGTGTCCTCAAACGATAAGTCAATTTTTGGCTTATTCCACTTTCAAGTCGACCTAACTATTGTATTCATCACAAGACATTGTTTAGTGTTTGTTACCTTAGTTACGTCACAACTAGAGCACTAACAAGTGTTATATCAGTCTGATCCCGTGATGTAAGGACTGCGTTCTACACTGACTACTGATGTGTAGTAAGTAGTTGCTGGCTCTGTTGTGTGCGCCAAGTGAAAGTTTCTCTCTCTCTTCCAGATGTCCGTAAAACTCCAGCGGCTGAACCAAACGCACGCGATTCAAATCCACAGCAGTTGACAAGTGCAGTCAAACTCGGCTCCGCGAAGAATATTTTCCAACCCCTGTTTATCGGTCTCGGAGTTGGTGCTGCAATACTTCTGTTAGGGTTGATTAGTTTGATTGCATTTTGTCAAAACCATCGCATTCCTACTCAGCGACTAAAGCAATCGCATGATGACCCAAAGAGGCATCAGAAATCGCCGGGCAATCGCACCTGTTCTTCAAGTTGTAATTCCACATGGCACAAGCATTCAGTGAGTTGTCCACACGACCACCACTGGGCTGAACTGAACCGTCATTGTCATAGCTGTCTGCTTCAGGACGAGACAAGGCCACAATGCTCACCAGTGGAACTTTCTTGTGCGGAAAATGACCTGCAGCCAAGCGCGCCGTTTTCGAACATGCAGGAGAGCTATCTGCACCGTCACCACAGTCCATTTTGCAATCCCACCCCAACACCAAATTTGTCTCTACCTGTCACCCAACTGTCGGGGAACGGCTCACAGATGACAGCAGAGGGTTTCGTCTCGAACACTCCAGATATACAGGTAAGATTGCGCCCCATTTCCATAGTTAATATGCTAAACGTTGAGACAATTTAGCATTTCACAAAAAAGTTCGTTCATGGTCATCCTTAGTCAGAATATCAATAAGTACTTTTGATTAAAACAAGTATACACCAAGGCCGTAGTATCTGGTTTTAATGCTGCAGGTTAGTATGCCACTGACTGACCCTGAAGTGGTTCCAACAGTGAGGCACTCTTGAGTTGAAATGCCAACTTACCTCGAAATGTGTGTAGCTCGAATGTGTTGTTGACTGCTGGTTGCCGACTGCCAAGGAAAACAGATCAACCAATAGTAAACTTACCCGCCATTTGACGTAAAAGTACATCACGAGAACGCTGATCCTTGTTGTTATGGCGTACAACACCAACAAATGTGCTAGGAACTGAAGGACCCCTGCATGTGTCCGTACCTCTATCTCACGCATTCTCAGTAGGGTTGGGAATTACCTGGGCAATTGTGACTCCACCACACAAAATCTGGCTATAATGAACGTCGGGGGGATACTGAATCGTGGGAAAAGCAGGGATAAATATGTGGTCAGGTCTGGCATCATAAGCAGGGCTTCTGCGCTGTAGTTGATGAATATGGCCGGCGGAAATTTCTCATTAAGGTGACTACGCACTGTCAAAAAGTCTATATCGAAATGAGAATACTGAATATACTGATAAAAATGAGCAATAAGAAGTCAGTGGTTTGCTGGGTCATTAAGTTGAATGTCCTGCCTTGGATCTTCCCAGTATTTGCCTCCATAAGCAATACTGATTGTACCCCGGGGCATGCTGACTTCGATCGCTCGATTTCTACGTCACATACTTTGGAAGAGCCGATAGTGCGTCACGTGACTATTCGGACAGAGTAGGGTCACAAGTACTTCCGAATGTAAAAATCCTCTTTAAAGTTTAGGAACAGTACAACAAGCAGAAAGGAAACTACTCACAAGGTTGCCGAGAACCTTCGACAGCACACGACCGGTTTCACCCTTCTTAGGGCTCATCAGGTAGGCGCAGTCCTCGAGTTCACGTCAACTCTATGTCCTACTTGAACCCAAATTGCACTGTTTTCGACAAATACACTCATTTGTAAATCATTTTGGTTTTCACGAGAGACTCAACTGAATCTCTCGTTTATGATGTTCTACAAATGAATGTGCTGTCAAAGGCTGCCTCATGTTTCAGTTGGCACGATAACCGAAATATCGCAGTATATTTTCATAAAGGAAACTACTCACAAGGTTGCTCTGATCATACCATAAACGAGAGATTCAGTTGAGTCTCTCGTGTGAACCAAATTGATTTGCAAATGAGTGTATTTCTCGAGTACAACAAGCAGTTGTGCAGTATTTCTGTGACACCGTTCGTGGGCATTTCTCTTATTTTTGTATTGCACTAGTTAATTTGAAAGTGACTTGTCAGAACGCTTGATAATGTTCATCGTCCGTTTATGGTTGCAGTATATGATGACTATTCGAGCGGAGAATGTCCCAAACGAAACCACAAACCCGTTCATCTTGGATCAGTATTCGATTAACCAGTCAAACAGTAGCAGCTCGGGTGTTGGGCTGAATGGTACTCCTATTGGATACGGGGCACCTTTTTCAATGAATCTCAGTTCGATTGCATCGACGGATCTTCGAAACAACCGTTTCGATTCAAGCCTTTATTCCGGCAATCCGGTTATGAAATGCCTATCGGCAGGTGGAAGTTCCTCCGGACGAGGTTGTGACGGTGGAAGCGGAGTGAGCGAGACTAGTGAAGCAGTTCAGTGCAACCCTCAAAGTTTCAAGCAGTTCTATTCGGGACCGTATCCCGGAATTCCCGTGCCAGTTCAATATAGTCCACGAGTCTTTGGAAAGGCTTTTCCTGATACCCAGGAGTCTGGTTTGACCATGCCTGTGGAGTCTTCAACCGCCTATTCCATCATGAATTCGTGTTGTTTGCCCGAATACCAGCACTACCTTCACAAATCCTCTGTTCCAGAGTCCGACTACGGACAGTCGATAGCAAGCGCTCATTCATCTGTATCAGGCGTTAGCAAGCAATGTTCCAACGCTCCAGTTCGTCGACCAAGTTTTCGTACGGCACTAGATATCAAACCCGGCCTGACTTCAACGCTACGGAGTGACAAACATGGCGAGGAGAATGAAATGAGCACACGTTTTGTAGCCCTGACACCAGACCCTTCCAAACAAGCTCAATACAATGGAACGCAGTACAGCTTGGTTCGCAGGCAGAGTCAACGCAACCGATATTCCCCGATCGCCGATGAAGACGAGCGAGCCATGACCTCAACCACGAACCGAACTCCATCGATGGAAAGTTTGACAGAACCGTTGTTAGAGCCTCCAACCAATTTTAGGACAACCCCGGTTAGACATTCGAGCGATTTTGAATGTCCAAACCAAATACAGGAGAGTACATCGGATGACCAGGATAGGTCAATCACCAAGCCACCCGACGTGGTATTAAAGACCAAAAATTCATCCAACTTCGCGCAGTTTGATGACACTGAGTTGCCTCCTCCACCAATCGCACCGCTGAGGGTGTTATCGACCGCATCCAACAGAATTCCGGTGTCTTCAGACTCCCGGATACATATGTGGAGATGACAGTGATATCAATATCCTGACGGTTACACTTGATTTTGCACAATTTTGTGAAATAGCCGCTAAATTTTCTCCCTGCCACCAAAGTCATTTTTCAATTTTGTTTCCTTGTTCACAAGTTGTCCGAAGTTGCGTAATGTCAACTTGTCTGAGTCTAATTCATGGCAGATTTTGTTCACGCTGATATGGAAGTCAAACAAACCCAGCGAAGTTTTGTACATACAGTTAGGAGAAAACGACCCGTATACATGTATATAGCACGAACAGAGTGTATCATTGATGCTGAATACACATTTTCTTTATTTCTCCCTTGCGTTTGTTCAACAATGAAACTAACCATAAATTGTCATAAAGGAAACTACTCACAAGGTTGCTGAGAACTTTTCGACGGCACACGACCGGTTTTGCCGTTATTGGGGAGCATCAGGTAGGCGCAGTCCGCTCAATTTGGTTTTCAGGAGAGACTCAACCGAATTTATCTCTACAACTGAATGTGCTGCACCTAGGCCGCCTTGTGTTTCAACTGACACGATATTCGAGATATCGCATAAAGGAAACTACTTACAAGGTTGCTGAAAACCCTTCCAAATCCGACGATCCGTTTTCGCCCTTCTAGGGGCTCATCAGGTAGGCGCAGACCGCGAGTTTCCGCCAACCTTATGTTCTACTTGAAATCAAATTGGACTGACTGTTTTTCGAGAAATATGAAAATATACTGCGATATCTCGAATATCGCATGAGGCGGCCTGTATGTAACCATTAATTGATTCTGTGTTTAATCACAGACATCACTTGTTGGAGTTGAAATCAGCTATTCTCTTCAAGTTCAGCTAAGCAGTAAAGGTTTCATGAATCAACATTCAGTAACCAGTATCATGAGGTTTATAGCCACTGATTCAGACATGGTACTGGTAGCTAACTTAGGCAAATATTTGCTTCTTTGAGTGTCACATAATAAGAAGGAGTTGTACAGGGGAAAAAATTAGAGTAGGTCGCTTTCAGGTTAAGTATTGTGCTGCGCGTGCTATCCGGAATAGCCTTCCATATTTTTAGAATATCCCTTCTTTATACGGATAACGTGACCGATGATAATCAAATTGCCCGACGAGTTTGGCAGTGTTTTGGTAGATATTTCATCAATGAACATAGTATCATCATCAACAGTTTGTTAGAAAAAGAAGCGGCACACCAGCACACGGAGCTCCGACGGGCTTCACATTAACGTAAGGTAGGCGTCACCCCGACTGATGGGGAAAGACTTTCAACGAATCTGCTGATCTCAGCGAGCAGTTTGACCAACAAATAGGCAACCTGATCGATCCTCTTTTATAAAAAAAGGTTGTCTTTCACCAGGGCGGTTGAAATTACTTCCGGTCCAAGAAACCACGGTATCTTGAAGGCTGTCAGCGACTGACTTTGTTGTTGAGAAAGCACCAATACGACTGCTCCAGTGATTGAAGTGTGGATCTTGACGCGGCTAGTTGTTGTTTCAATGAGGAGAGATCGCCTGGTTTGAGCAGACTTTCGGTTAGGATTACATCCGAGCACGCTGTTTATGTCAGATGCTCCAACCGCACCACAAGTGTTTCGGCCAAACACCATTGGGGGTTTTGTAGTTCCGCGGATATTTTTATTTCGTAGGATAATGGATCACTAGATTTACACCTGGTTTTTAGTTTCAAACATACCCTTTTCCCTTGACCCCATATTAAACTCACACCTGGGGAAATACTAAGGGGCTTGAACAGTGCGGACGATAATAATTGGTACTTGAGAACCATGTGTATTGGTTCCCCATTTGAGTTTGCTGAACGGTTTCAATGCTTGGATAGCTCCTCGATCAAAATTTATGCGGTGATAGAAGGGAAAGTTTTATAGATGTGCAAGGTGTAGGTAAAGCTGTTTTAATTTTGGCTTCGAAACGAATTACGTCAAGCGTAAAAGACCGCGTCCATACGGTTACCTTGAGGAACGGCCCTTTCGACTAATCAGGTTAACACGTTTGATTTCCAGTGCCATCCGAGCCTAGCTGACATTAGCGAGATTCCGGTTGTTCGTAGCGAAGTAGTGTGTAAACAAGTAATTAGTGATTAAGCAGAATCAGAAGTATTGGTTATTGATCGGGTAGCTGTTGATCGGTCCGCCGAGCCGGTTCGCNGCAAGTGACTTGAAAACGTTGCGTCACCAGCCGAGGAGACTTCATCCTCATGCGCAACCCAACTGCACGCCGATGATGTCTCCTCGTATGGCGACGAAACGTTTGTACGTCACTTGCCAAGCTCAGCAAACAGTTCAACAACCGCCTGATCAACAAACTCAACCGAGCCACCAATAGTTTTTTTCATATTACCAGAATCATAATCATTCAAAAAAAACAAATTGAGCTTGCTAGATTAAGCCATATGGAGCGCGTGTTTGGCACACTAACCAATCCTGTACCAAAAACCACAGTTCCCCGGCTCAAACTATTGTTAATGACAGCTTTGTGGGGGACAATTGTGACACAGTGATGTAAAATAGAGGTGACTACTGCCAAACGTAACAATGTGGATACTTCGTGAATTCTCGGCTAGGTAGCATGTTTACATCTGGGGTGGGCACTTTACAGGACATAGCAAGAAACGGATCCCTACAATGAGAACAAAATTTCTGTTACTGTACCCAGGTTGGCTGTTGGTTTACTGATACTGTCACCTAAAGACGAAGAGTACTGCCAAGCAGCCAAGATCGTCATTTTTCACCGAGACGCGAGCTCATTGTTCCAATTTGCTCCTAAAGCACTCAATTTTTGGGAACTTTAGGAAAGCAGTGAAGCAGAGGAATCGATAATTTTCCTGGGGCACACAAGAGGATTAGATTCACGCAGTGCAGTTTTTGATCAGCAAGTAGGTTCGAAACGTATTTGGATCTAAAGGGATAATAAAATTCTAAAAACAACATTGTACGGCGCATTTGAGTTCGTGTGGTCCATACATACGGAAGTTCTCTTGATGACTAGTATTGATATGGCTCTTTCACTTACCCCCAAATTACAGGAGTTTCCTGTCTAAGGGACAAGGAACGCAGAGCCATTTGACCCGGATAGTTCTAGTTTTCCCTCCGTGTGCGTTATCTGAGAGCCCCTGACTATTATGTGATAGCAAGAACTGTCTCCAACTTCTGATACAGTCACACCGAAATTCGCAACCTCTTCTTGCGCAGTGAGTAAACTAGCAGTACAAATGATCGCAGTGAGAAACCGAAGCATTCGATAAATCAGCTTCGTCACTGCCTACCATGACTAGACGTTAGTTCGAACAATCCGAATGACATCTCAGTGAATCCAGCTTCTCAAATCAACAAGATCTGGGTTCGGTTTTGTTTCACAAAAGTGGTAGGTCAGCCCGGATCTCCAGCCGATTGAGTGTATAGACTTAGCGAATGAATAAAACTGCAAACATCTGTTTTGACAAAACTTACGCTTGGCCACGGGCCAAAACATTTAACCAGCGTGATACTTGTGGCCGTTTTCTATGTTTCAGCTTCGCTGCCACGACATGATATCAGCTACCCTGGCGGACACTTCGACTGATTGTGTTTAACTCGACCGCCCACACAATGTTTAAATAAAGTGAAATGAAGTTCAGCATACAAAATATCGTAAAAGCTTCAGCAAACTAATTGATATTAATAGCCCTCAGGTTAGTTATATTTAATGGTTCGTGGCCACATTTCGAATACAGATAAGAGACATTCCAAAGTACATATTACTGCAGAAACGACTGAATTTCAAGAAAACTGGATGAATAATTTAAAAAGCCTGGTCGTAAGTTTTTTTACGCCAGGACTGAGCATTGCAACCTAGTATTTTCTGCTCTTGAGCACCATCGAGTAAGATGTTCGTGCTATTTAGACTATAACTAGGCGGTTTATTAATTTTACGTAAATCTTTATCTTACTTTCACGTGGGACTTACATCTGCGGGTAAATTTAGTCCATGCCTGACACACAAAGTGATATACTTGTGTTTTATGTATTTTGCATTCATCTTTATTTGGCAAGCCTTCGGAGAGACTTGAACTCGTAACTTTTCGTGTGGTGGTTGAACACTGTCACACGACAGATTTTAGCTGATGAGCGCGGTAACTTGCAACTAGTTTACATGGCCGACTTTGCTTGATAACTCAATGTGCGGTGTGATGTTCCGTGTGAATCATAATTGCTGATCAGCCATCTCTGGCAAAATGGTATAGTTTTCTACCAAAAAGCAAAGTGACCAGGACTTTAATACACACGTGGGATTTTCTGGTAATGACTGCAAACAGAGATGCAAAATTGCCAAAGCACCTCTTGGGTCGCAAACGTAAGCTTAAAGGATAGAATTTCTACTGAAATTTCGAAGAGCAAATTCTAAAACAGGGCTCATTAATGTTGTGTTTGGAAGTGGCAGCTAGTAACGGAATATAACCGAGTTCACTTTCTTTCGAGCCAAGGGGCATTAAAATGGGTAAACACACACTGCCCCCTGGAAGTACGAATGCTTCAGTTTTTGATACTTTGGGATAAATTACCTGAAATAATGCTGATAACCATAAAACATCAAACACTATCTTTGAACTGGTGGAGCTCAAAGTTGGTTTGCTGTAGAGCGCTGTCTTGAATGCTGAAGGTCTGTAGCTATATTGTAGACAATACTCAGTGGGGATAGAGATGAATTCAATACCACTTTCATGTCATCGTTGCAGATCTCAAACATAAGGGTATGGTCTGTATAAAAAACACGAAAACACTTGGTCAGATCAAACGTCTGGCTAAAACACGATAGCATAAATACCATAACAGCGATATTATCATAAAACAAGCTACTCACAAGGTTACTAAAAACTCTTCGACAACCCACGACCGGTTTCACTGTTTCTGGGGCCATCAGGTAGGTACAGTCCTCGAGTTTCCCTAACATTGTGTTATAATTGAACTCAAATTGTGCTTCGCTAAATTGGATTAGATTTCGATTAATACACTTATCTGCAAATCATATTTGTTTTCATAAGAATCTCAAATAAATCCCTCAATTATGATATGGTTGATAGAACCTCGGGGACTGCGCCTACCTGATAAGCCCCAAGAAGAGTAAAAATAGCCGTAGGCTGTCGATTGGTTTTTCTCAACTTTGTGAATTACAGAATTACAGAATTATAATGCGATGTCTCAAATATCATACCAACTGGAACATGAGGATGTCTTTGTGCAGCACACTCAGTTAAAGAATGTCACAAACGAAAGATTCGGTTGAGTCTTCCTTGAAAATGAAATTAACTTGCAAATGAGTTTATTTGTCGAAAACAGTCCAATTTGAGTTCAAGCAGATCACAAGGTTGACGAAACTCGGGGGCAGCAACCTTGTGAGTGGTTTTGAAACTCAGGCATCTACACATTTACTGAGCTTCCAACAGACGAGCTTAAGCTGTAAACTTACAATCAAATCTACAAATATAACAAAAGGGAATCGATTGGGAAAAGGGTGAAACTAAATTGAATGATGAGGTTAGCCAGGCGTGAGAACAGGCAGGAGCTATCGGTCATCAAGAGAGATTCTACAGAACACCATTCTGAAAAGGTTCCAAGGAAAGCTGCAACTATTCTATAGCAATCACTACCACTTTGGACGGTGTGCTGCTGGTGCGTTTAGCCATGACAGTTTGCTCTCTTTTCAGTCCGCAACCACTGTCGTAAGGCACTGACGACCCGATTAGCCTTGAAGATTAGCCTCAGGTTCCCAGGTACTCCGAAAACTATCGTAAAGAAGCCATCTGGTAAATCGAAGCTGCGTGCCCTCCATTGTTTGTCTTTCCTCAGGTTGGGTGGCGCAAATCTGTTTAAAGTGAGGTCATACTTAAGCTTCGACCTGATTATCCATATTCATAACATCACTCGTTTGCCGGGCGCGAGCCTCGGACTCAACAGGATTTGACAACTTTATCAGACTGTTCACCCAGATTGAAAACAACATGGTACTCTGATAACAGTCACATTCAGTCTGGACATGTGTGGCCATAGTAACAAAGTACCGTTTTCCCATTGGCAGACCTTGCAGCTACAGTTCAATGTAGTAAACAAAGCCTTTATTTTGACTAACAGAACTGTGAGTGATTGTGGCAAAGACAACTCTGAAATCCACAGAGTCTATCTCAAAATTTTACCAAGGGAGTACAAGAGACGTGCAGGAGATAGGCACGGGCATTTCTGCTTACTTACTGATGGCGCTGTTCTGTGGTCGAGTTACTTGCGACCGAGAACCAATGATATCTCTCGGAATTCCTTCTTAAAACCGCTGATACTAGACTTTTTCGCTGTCCCTACTCTTGAGTAGTGACGATATTACCGTACCCTCCAACTCTTCTGAAGATTTCTGTTAGTTTAACTGTGCTGCCAACGGATCACAAGTCTAGCAACGCTGCACGAAAATCCATGTACCATACAACCAAAATGGTTCAGAATTTCGTGGCCGCGTGAGGCGCAGCTGACGAATGTACAAGAGATTTTGTTGGTATTACGTGAAGCGTGGCGTAACGCGTATGATACGCGAGACGCATGGATGGTGAAAGTGATACCTGGTCAAATTTTAAAAAATACCGAAATCAAGAAGTCTGTTTCACTAAGACAGAAGAAGTTGAAATCAGATACTCTTAAATGGGATCAAAACTCTACGTGAAATTAAAATTCTCTAACGATGAACGCCTTGTTTCGAAAAACAGGATAGTCGGGTTGCCAGTGGTCCAAAAAGTCCCCAAAACGTAAAACGACCGCATGCTGAGTTTGAAAACCGAGCACTACTTTCCCAGTGTGAGGAAAATTACTCACCTACCAAAATTGGCGGTACTATTCACATCACTCCAAACTCACTAAAAGTCAAACCAACCCGATCGTCTGAAAAAAAATGAGCGCGTCGGCTGGATTCCCCCGGGAATGTGTCTGTCACTTTCAGTTGGTTGAGCTGTTTGTTTGATTTGCTGTTGATTGGCTGAAAGTTGATTCGCTCGTGTTTCTGTCGGTCAAAACGATGCTCCTAGGGGTTAAATTAAAATGTTCATTCAATTAGCTAGCAATGCCAGATCATCGCGTATTTGTCCTTCAACCCAGAGATAATCTTGTCACACGATGCATTCGGTTTTTGCTCCACGAAATGTTTTAGTGAAGCAGAGGATAGTTACATCCGGAAATCGGTCTGGAGTTTAACTGATCGGGCGGTTTGTGTGCTACAAGTATGACGTAATCGCTTCTTGCAGTCTAAATCGCGAACAAATAGGTGCCGAGTAGGCATAACCTTACAATTCAATAATGTGCACAAATCACAAAGTTTGACCATATTCATATAAATGTTTACTGACGCGAAACTGACAAAATAAGACGTAACGGTCCCCGTAGAGTGAAGAGTACATGTGTCACTGAAGGATCACAGTGACTGACCTGCGCATGCTGACATAACTGGACAATGCAACTGCACTTGTTTTTCTGCTGGTTTTGGACAAAAAACAACGTTATAACTGGCGAAATTGTACATGTGTCACTGAAGGATCACAGTGACTGACCTGCGCATGCTGACATAACTGGACAATGCAACTGCACTTGTTTTTCTGCTGGTTTTGGACAAAAAACAACGTTATAACTTGGCGAAATTAGGTTTTGCGAGAGACTCACCTGGAACCCAGCTGAATATCTCGTTTGTGATGTCTCCAGACAACTGAATGTGCTGCACCAGGCCGTCTCATTTTTCAGTTGCTACTTTGCCAATCGGCACGCGGTCGTGGATAACCTAATGAATCGGATACTTGTTACTGTAATTTTATCCATTTAAGGGTTACAGGACACCGCTTTGATCCGGAAGGGTGTACATTAGGGTTTGTTTACTGACCAGATATCTGACCCGAATGTATGAGCTGATTTCACCATTCGAGTAAACTAAACCCCTGGCGCGAAGATTCGCGAAGAACTTTAGCTCACAGGTAGTTCGTCGACCCTGTTTATTTGCCTGCGTCAGAGAATAATTACCGTTAGATCATTACCTAATGTCTGCACACAAAAAGAGAGCTTTCGTATATAATACCAGTAAATTTGAGTTGATTATGACCGTACTACTTCAGGCCAGTCGGTATAAAGTACATTGTTCTAATGGCTCTTGCAACGCGTTTGTTTACGTGTGTGATGGGTGTCCAGCCTTCATACAATGATCTCCACATGAGTCTGGCATGATGTTTCAACTAGTGAATAGTACTCCTCCCGCACAGCGGTGGGTCTATCGGCCACTGGTGTTAGTGACCATTTTTCAAGGTCACATTCAACAGGAGTTAAATCAAAGGCGATTCAGGATGTGTGGTTCACGTACTGTTGCAGATGATACTGAGGAATCACAATGTTCTTGGTTTCGACGACTGTTACACGGTTCTAGTGAGTTGTGGAACTGCACTTCTTCCGATATGAATGCTTTCAACTGAGGAAATAAATGTATCCCTCAGTTTTGATGTTTTCCAGCTTTTAAAATTTAAATACTCAGATAAACAGCAACCGGAACTCGCACCCCAGTTTTTTCGCCTAAAGTATGGGATAGCTTCGTACTCGATAAAGTCATAACTTGACAAGAAGGCGGCACAATGGAAATCCTTTATTAATAATTTTGAGATCGAGGCGGAAACCGAAAGAGTTTCGGCAGCACGATTGCTTTCCATTGCAGTCCGGGTGGAGGACATCACAACCAAATCTTTAAATGATTGCGGACAAACCATCATGCGGACTGTTCTTGGGAAAAACTGGGTTGTATTTGCAGGTAATCAGCGCCATTTATGTTGAACATTTCACGCAGACATCCCAATATTTTCCAGGTGATGTAATGATAACAGGATCAGACAAAAAACGGACGTTTCTGGTGGGAATCTAGAGACGTACGTGTCGGGAAATGACATATCAATGAGCTAGGCAACGTAGTTGCGCCGCGGTTTCACATCAGGCAACCTATGAGAGACGTATCCGATTCATCTATCCATAGTGTTTCGGCGTCGGAATGAATACTACACAACGTTTTGCCAATCAATATACATGATTAACGCTTGGTTCTGATATTTATAGGACAAGTTCGATACATTCTCTGAGAAAAAAATTACAAAATAGATACAAGTTACGTCCACAGACTGGACATCGTAACAAACGGTTGTTTTTGCTTGTTCCTTGACTGAGTTTAGTAAGCCATACCGCAAGTGTCTGTTTGGGGACTTGGGCAGGGGGATAAACAGCCTTTTATCGGATATTAAATTGCCTTCGCGGTAGTCGCCTTCAAATATCATGGCCACCCCGTAAATTTAAGTCGAAATGAAAGCAATTCATCACACGCACAAGGTCGATAAACTATAGTTAGTTCTCAAACCATTTTTGCGCGTATTTTCCAGCCACATCATTTGTAAACGTCTAGTGAGACTATACGGAGGATGCAAAAGTTACTTTAGAGTTCACGCAGCATTGGGGAAGACATCAATGTACAGACGGTTTTCGCCGGCGCGGTCTTATTCACACTTGGATCTCTTCCAGATAAGCCTTGCCACTGATGCAAAAAGTGCACTTGCGAAAAGTTAAGCCCCGCCACTCTTCGCGAGCTCCAATTTAATGTACGCACACAACCTTGACCTATTTTAGGTGAAAACAGTCCCTTATCCGTTCGAACGTAAAATAAATGAACTTTCTGACACCTTTAACTCTCGTTCATGACAAAGAGGCGACAATACGTTTTCCGCAAAGCCACATAGTGATGCACCATCAACCTTTATGCGACAATGGCCACCAAATGACACTTTCGACTGTTTCTGACAGGTGGAGGTGTAATGCCCGATAGTGTCGGCAAAAAATCGGTCTTCGAAAGGGAACTTGGCTGGAACGGTGTAGGATGGAGTTTAGGACAATAATTCTATTCATTTATTGCCGGTCCAAAAATTTGGCAAAAATCGAATTCTGCTCAGAGGGGTTATCCGTTAGCCACACGACCGCTGTTGACTGGAAGAGCTTTCTTCGCGAAGTTTGAGCCTGGTGACTTTTGCAGACTTCAGCAGTTATCGGTGGCCCAGGTCTACGCGTCGAGATCGATGAAACGCTAATATCTCACCGTAAGAACCACGTAGAGCGAATCTTTCCCCAGCAGTGGATTTTTAGAGGGCTATGCCGGGGAACTAAAGAGGTGTTCATGTATGCAGTGCCAGATCGAACTGCGTCCACTTTGATGGACACAATCCACGCATGCATCGCTCCCGGCTCAATCATCATCTCCGATATGTGGGTATTATACCAAAGAATTGAAACGATGATTGACATGAATTATACTCATCAAATGGTTCATATTTGTCACGTCTACAAGATGCAGAATATACGCCAATGCGGCACACCCTGATCTTTATTGGACAGCTACTTGTGTGAGCTCGTTTGGAGACAAAGTTACCGAAAAACGGAGGTTTTCATGCAAATTATTATTGACATGTCTCAATTTCACCCTCTTCAATAGAAACTAAAAGTACGAATTTCATATCCTTTTTTTGCTAATCTTTTTAGAGTGGTGGGGGTTAATTTTTTGCCGGGGTTTATCTAAAAAATATCTAACCATTCTGCTGGAAGACAATCCTTAAACAGCAAACTGCAGTTGATGCAAAGAATCTGTCAGAAATCTGATTTGTTGAAATAAATCACCGGATGGGAAGAATTTGTGTACAGTTCAAAATCAAGTAGACAGTACAAATTCTCGTGAGCACATTTAAAACATCTAAATTTTGGCAAAAAAGTGATTTCCGACCCTCATTTGGTATTTTGTCCCGACAATAACGCACTTCCTAAGTGTTGTATGGGTTAGGCCCCAGCAAATGTTCTGCAGAGTTGTGCCAAATTTATTTGTTTGCACTAAACTTAGGAACTTGGCTTAAAACAGGGCACAGTAAAATCTCCTTGAATGACCAAGACATGCAGGAAGAAAGTAATTACTAGAAGAAAGTAAAACTCGAGAAATACACTCATTTGCAAATCCATTTGGTTTTCACGAGAGACTCAACTGAATCTCTCGTTTATGATGTGCTGCACACAGGCCGCCTCATGTTTCCGTTGGCACGATATTCGGGATATCGCAGTATACTTTCATAAGGGAAGCTACTCACAAGGTTGCTGAAAACAGTGAGCTGTCGCAGAGTTTTCAGCAACCTTGTGAGTAGTTTCCTTCAGGAATCTATAACTCGGTTTTTATCGCTGACACGCCTGAAGATATTCCCTCGTCATTCGGTACACCAGACCAAC
>NW_008751695.1:467059-471842 GCF_000715545.1 Opisthorchis viverrini
TCTTGACGCTTTCAACTCTCGTTCATGACAAGGAGACGGCAATCTACTTTTTGCACAGCCACAGAGTGATCCATCAGCAACGTTTAAGCAACAATGGCCACCAAATGACACTTCCAACTGGTTCTGACAGTGTCGGCAAGAAATCAATCTTCGAAAAGAGATCTGCCGGGGAACTAAAGAGGTGTTCATATATACAGTGCCAGATCGAACTGCGGCCACTTTGATGGGCACAATCCAGGCCTGCATCGCTCCCGACTCAATCATCATCTCCGATATATGGTCATTATGCCAAGGAATTGAAACGGTGTTTGACATGAATTATACTCCTGAAACGGTTAGTCATACCATCGAATCTCTTTGGCAGGTCTACAAGATGCAGAATAAACGCCAATGCGGCACACACGGATCTTTATTGGACAGCTACTTGTGTGATCTCGTTTGGAGACAAAGTTACCGAAAAACGGAGGTTTTCATGCAAATTATTATTGACATGTCTCAATTTCACCCTCTTCAATAGAAACTAAAAGTACGAATTTCATATCCTTTTTTTGCTAATCTTTTTAGAGTGGTGGGGGTTAATTTTTTGCCGGGGTTTATCTAAAAAATATCTAACCATTCTGCTGGAAGACAATCCTTAAACAGCAAACTGCAGTTGATGCAAAGAATCTGTCAGAAATCTGATTTGTTGAAATAAATCACCGGATGGGAAGAATTTGTGTACAGTTCAAAATCAAGTAGACAGTACAAATTCTCGTGAGCACATTTAAAACATCTAAATTTTGGCAAAAAAGTGATTTCCGACCCTCATTTGGTATTTTGTCCCGACAATAACGCACTTCCTAAGTGTTGTATGGGTTAGGCCCCAGCAAATGTTCTGCAGAGTTGTGCCAAATTTATTTGTTTGCACTAAACTTAGGAACTTGGCTTAAAACAGGGCACAGTAAAATCTCCTTGAATGACCAAGACATGCAGGAAGAAAGTAATTACTAGAAGAAAGTAAAACTCGAGAAATACACTCATTTGCAAATCCATTTGGTTTTCACGAGAGACTCAACTGAATCTCTCGTTTATGATGTGCTGCACACAGGCCGCCTCATGTTTCCGTTGGCACGATATTCGGGATATCGCAGTATACTTTCATAAGGGAAGCTACTCACAAGGTTGCTGAAAACAGTGAGCTGTCGCAGAGTTTTCAGCAACCTTGTGAGTAGTTTCCTTCAGGAATCTATAACTCGGTTTTTATCGCTGACACGCCTGAAGATATTCCCTCGTCATTCGGTACACCAGACCAACTCCGAGGTGTACAATATGACATGTTTCATAAATTCGAAGATAATCATCTTGATAAATGTAATGCACAATAGTTCTCTGAAATGCCTACTAACTTCGTCAAATAGAACGTTTGCAGATTGCTGAGGAACGATGTGACAATATTGTTAGCAAATAGTTGAGAAAGGAGCAGTCTCAGATTCACACACGTGCAGCCACAACTTTGCATACCAAACTGAAAAGGAAAACATTTAGGGATTTGGGCTTATTGCGGCAATTTTTTGAGTTTTCAAAGTTTTGCTGTCCGCGAGACGAAATTCACACAGTGCGTGAGATAAACAGTTGAACTGATGATGCAGAGTTAAATGAATAGCACCGTTTTTCCAATCTATATGGCATTCGTTTTTTTCCCCATTACCAATGGTTAATCAAGCCACCTCAGATAAGTAATCAGTCGACCAAAAGTCTGTGTAAGTAGAACGTACTGCGTGGATTGGTTCCGCTAGCATCATTCTAAAAAGGTGAATTAAATGACCCTAGTGTAGCAGGATTGCCTCACGATTTAACGGGCTGCACAAGCGTGGATATATCTCAATATTTCTCAGTTCCAACGGATATTCGTGCTCAGAACTGACCTCTACTATTGCAAAGTTGTTTAGCTTATCGTCTGATTCAGTGCCACTCAAATTCCAGTAGGGAAAAGGAGTTTTGACTGTTCTCCTGAAAGAAAACACAAAGACAGACGATGAGCGATTGATGAAAGGGACTCTGGTAGCTTTGGACCTGCACTCACTTGTTACTGCACTACTTTCGGCGAGATTACACTCTCAAAGTCTCGTTGAATTCGCTCAAAGCTGGGAAAACCATAGGAAATGTGGGATCACCATGATTCTGAACTTGATCAGCAATCAAAAATGCAGATTCATGTGGTTCTGAATGAAAGCCATTCGACAAGTATGGGACTTGACAAGGTGGCTGCATTGCCGAATAATGTCACATGCATAATCTGTTCTAGACACGAGACATTGGCAAGTTTAAGGAAGACTAAATCTTTGCAAGGTATGTTGATGATTCAGTCAAGTGAAAATCTACGCTGGGTTTCTCTGTTCAGTGGCAGGAGTACTGCAATTTTTGACAAACCTTTGCGACAGGAGATGACAGAATGGGTAGATCAAAAGGTGTGGTTTGCAGGTGAATTTCGAAGCTCGTCACACCCTCGGAGATAAGCTGTTCTGTGGTGGAGGAGACAAGATGCCGGATGATAAACTAGGCTACTGGAATAGACAGCCAGTTGAGCTGTATCTCGTGGAAGTCGTCTAGGTTTCCAGCTGTAATAGGCAAGGTTTTTGGATTGTAGGATGTGGACAGTCCTCAAGGGTGCGAGTGTAGTTGTTCAAATCTCCGTGCTCTTTGAACTCGCCACGAATCAGAAGGTATGGATTGCCTGCGCCGGACGGGATCTTCAGTATACCAAACCCTTGGTCGATCAGATGGTAGTCAATCTGTTCGCCGAGCTTGACAGTTGGTTTGCGAACGGTCCGTACCCAGTCGGGGAGGCAAAAACTGTACAAAGACAGCTAAGAACGGGGGAGGCATGCTCAAAAACCCTCCAGGCGTATCTCGCTATAACACCGGTGCGCATCTGTTTTGATTAGTTGACTGAGTGATTGATTGTTTCCTTAGTTAATTAGCTAATGGGACGAACGTTTAACAAGTACTTAACCAAATAGCAATATGCGACTTGTTTTTTTCCGCATCTCCTAAAGTAACATTGGACAGAATCTTTCCAAAGGTACACCTCGTTCGGAGGCTAATTCTCGTTTTATGACGCACCCTGTGGGTTTCATCCTATCAAAGCGAACAGTTTGGAGCAGTCTGGAAGAATTTTCGCATCGTCATTGCTGAAATAGCAAGGACGTAGTTGCGTTCGCAAGGGACAAATGTACGTAACATCAGGATAAAAGCAGTCAGTCATTATGGAGGCACCAGAAGGAGACTGAGACCAAATAGATGGGCACACTACAATATGTCTATCACACCGATTCGATCAAGATTGTCGGAATGTATCGGCGAAATATGGTACCAGAATGGAGGCCTTAAACTGTTCGAATAGAAGTAAGGCGACGCCGTAACCAAGTGATATGTGTAGCTCGACTGACTGTTATCCATCTGAAGGACACGCCCTTCACAACTATCATCGGGAGGTAGGAGCAAAGTACGAAAGGTGTGGCAGACCTTCATCGGTGAGACATTCCCACGGTTGGGATGAATATTACGTGGTAATTAAATGATCTTTTAAAGTAGGGCCTGGTGAGCTGTTGTTCGCGAGAGAAAAACACGTTTCTGTGGGGTGCAGCTGTAAACGAGGAGCCAAAAGTGATTTCGTTTTTTACCAGCCAATCTTCAGACCAGTTGACTGAATTATCGAATTCGTTTTCAGGAGATTCTGTCTCATTCTCACAATGAGAATAATTTGAGGAATGTCACTGTACTGAAACGCGTATTAGTCCACAAGATAGTGTTGTCAGGGTGTACAAATACCACACCTTGTCAGACTTTCCGTCTGGTGAACTTTAGTTCACATCACGTGAACCTGTGAGAGAGATAAAATGGAAGTGCAGAACGGAAGAAATTTATGGCGTCAAGGTGTTTGATCACCTCCGAATCTCATCTTTAACCAATGTTTTCTGTAACCCTCGTGTGTACGATGGGTATGACTGCTGTACTGTGTGTTGCCTTGTGAAAATCACAGATACGAGGGGGAGTTTGATTTTAACGCAAGTCAGAATTTGCACGCCTTGAGGGCTTCCTTACGCTTATATCCGCCACAAAAACAGAGCTACAAAGTATGGTTGCTTTTCTTCCCGTTTTCCAGCAACGTTTTGAGGGATCCGTTCTTCCAAAGATACTAGGAGTTCTTTTCTGGTAAAAGTAAAGACGATCTGCATATTTATTTTCGGTACACTGTTGCCTTGGGAACATTAGATGTGGGTGTCCGGTAGTTGGTATGATCAAATACATGGCCCCTATTACACCGGAATTCTTCCAAATTTATACTTTGGCATTTAGTAGCACTCACGACCTTGGAAACAGGGTTGATACAAACCGCTTCAGAATTACCCCCCGGTGTCCGAGCTTAACTGACCAAAAAATGAATGAAACTTAGCCGGCTGGAAAACGGTAAGAACAACCCAGAATGTTAATGAGTGAAAACACTGTTGGCTTGTTGCTAACGGTACTCTCAGTGATCGGAAGCCAACGAATTGTCTCCTGTCACCGATCCTATACTTTGGGTCAGCAAAATCAGTTTATACCCTAGTCCGACACTATGGTAAACTTTAAAAATGTTTCTCGCGTCTTGATTGAATATAACCGGTTCATTTCATACCCAGCAGTTCTAGTATTGACAGCTTAGAAAGACGGCAAATCGCATCGAATGAGTTAAACAAGCATTCACCACAAAGGAGACTACTCACAAGGTTGCTGATGAGCCCCAAGAAGGGCGAAACCGGTC
>NW_008751695.1:473214-508147 GCF_000715545.1 Opisthorchis viverrini
ATCGCATCGAATGAGTTAAACAAGCATTCACCACAAAGGAGACTACTCACAAGGTTGCTGATGAGCCCCAAAAAGGGCGAAACCGGTCATGGGCTGTCAGAGTTTTCAGCAAACTTGTGAGTGGTTTCATTTGTGAAAAAGGATACTGCGATATCTCGAATATCGTACCAACTGAATAATGAGGCGGCCTGTGTGCAGCACATTCAGTTGTAGAACATCATAAACGAGAGAGGGTCTCCGGTGAAAACCAAGTTGATTTGCAAATGAGTGTATTTCTCGAAAACAGTATAATTTTGGTTGAAGTAGAACATAAGGTTGACGGAAACTCGGGGACTGCGCCTACCTGATGAGCCCCAAGAAGGGCGAAACCGGTCATGGGCTGTCAGAGTTTTCAGCAACCTTATGAGTAGTCTCCCTTGTGAAAAATATAATGTGATTTCTCGGATATCGTGCCAACTGAAACACGAGGAGGCCTATGTGCGGCACATTCAGTCGAAGAAAATCATAAACGAGAGTTCTCTTGAGTCTCCCGTGAAAACCACATTGATTTACAAATGAGCGTATTTTGTCGCAAGCATTTATCATGTTCAAAAAAATTACTTTAAAAGGATACTGACCTATTCGTCACTTCCGATCTGCGCACTTCATGTTCCCCAAGCTTTCTACTCAACTGAGCTGTTGATGGTGAAATGTATATTTGAGCTCAGTATATCCAGCACTGTGTCACTCAGTGCTTGACTTTTCTTTACCCAGGACATGTGACGCAGCAAGAATTTCCCGGCAGTTCCTCCATCCCCGTCCGCACCATGTTCTGCGCTCTCTTACAGATGGTCATTTGTTGAGCGCAAGAAGCGTGTAAATCAGGTGAGACACTTTCAAGACTGGCGGCCAACCCACCCGTGTTCACGGACCGGAAAATAGACAGGATATTCAACTTGAAAATGTCAGCTGTGCCGATCGTTCGCCCGCGGAACAGACAGCCACACGGATGGATGGGAAAACCTCAGCTTCTTGTGGATAATCTGTCAGATATGAATAGACGGCGTGCTTATCTCCTTATCATTCTCAAAGTACAGGGGTTGTTTTTTTTCTTTTTCGAAGTGACCACCCAATGGAGATTGCCAGAATCAGCAGCCTTTATTTGTGGGGAAAATGAGGTCGGATTTTTGTGAACTTGCTGCTGTATCGTAGCAGTATCGACCATCGTGTTCGACTCCCGTTGATGCATAAAAACGCACGGTTTCCTGTAAAAATTCTTGTAAGAAGCAAGCTGAGTATCTCTGTAATTCAAACTTAGCGCCCATGTTTGTGTGTGTTTGGTGTTTTGGATGAACGATTAAAATATGCCAACGATTCCTCGTGGATATCAACACAATACAAAGCAATCAAAATTAGAGAGCAATTGAACTGCTTTCAAATGGATCCCAGCACTGCTCGTATTGCATATCATATACCATTAACAAACCCAACCGGAAGATGTATCACTGATAATCTGCCACTTTTATTATACGCCCAAAAAGTACTTTATCGGGGAAGATGACGGCAGCGTAAATGGTCGTTGGTTTGCGTTACGATGGGTTGGTTGACCAGCAACCCATCGCTACGCTCCACTACACACCCAAACAATGCATTGATGTTGTCATTTGGTCTTGTGATGAAACATTTGCAATCAAACTGCCCAGTTCAGCGAACAAGCCAACGACCAACTGCTATAATGAAATACACATTTCTGCACAGCTTTACGTCCTTTGACGAGCAGACGATATATGTATGAGCGCTAAAAGGGGTGAATATACCCGTGAAAGTCATGAGAAGAAAGAGGGTAGCAACAAGTGCTTGTTTTCTGTGATTAATTCGTCTTGGCTAATAAATCACAAGACCAGAAATGACGTGGAAGAGGTCAAAATTGGGGGTACATGCACTTTAGAGAAACGGAAATCAAATGAAGGGGAATTTGAATGAGGGTTGGGTCAATGGGTCACAGAATCAAGTAAGTGACACTAATGTAAGACAGAATGGTGGGAGTGAATTTTTCGAAAGTTCAGAGGTCGCCCAAGTTTCTTTTGGACGCAAAGTTATGGATTCAGATTGCTTCTGTGGTCGATGATAGTCTGGATCGTACCGGTCACCATCGGTTCAGATGTACCCGGGCTATGATGGTGAAGGATTGCTCTTTGTCGATGACAACGGAATTCACCCATATATGATGCGACTGCACTTGAGTCTGGTTACTCAAAAGATTGACGGGGGCAGAGAATGCAAAGTACACCATAAGCAAACGTGGGAAGGTCAGTATACTCACTTCGATAGCTTCGTTTCGTTGACACAGCAGCGTGACAGCAGCCTGACCGAGTGAGCAATGAAGATGTGTTCCCCCGATTGTTTAGAAGAGGAACTAAAGTTCTTGGAATGCACATTACTGCAGAACGGATATTCTGAAGGGTTCGTACTCAAAACTATGGAATCCGTTAAGTTCAAACCTACACAATGTTCTCTTGGGAAGAAGCCCGTCTTTCATGAGGCTTCCATTTAAAGGTGACTCGTTTGTCAAACTAATCACCAGAAGGCTTAGAAACTCTGTTGAGACGAAATACTTGGATGGTAATCCACGTTTTAGCTTCAACTCCAGCCTCAGTATCAGTTTCCGCCTGAAATACAAATTACCACGCTCTACCACAGCTTTTTTATGCACTCATTTTTATGCTCATGCCGAGCATCATACGTTGGTCGCACAACAAGACATTTGTCGGACAGAATGCGGGAACACAATCCTGTATCTCTGAGTGGTGGCTAAAAAGAAACCAGGTTCAAGTGCGACTTGACCGAAACTAACCATGTCATCGACAAACAGTATGTCTTCACTATCATATACCGATCGCAACTGGTACGATCCAGAATACTATCGATCGCAGAAGCAGTTTTACTCCGACTCCTGGACCCACAACTTTGCGTCCAAAAGAAATGTGTCCGACCTCTGAATATGGACTAGCCTGCGAAACATTAGGTCTCACCATTCTGTTTAACATTGATGTCACTTACTTGATTCCGTGACCCATTGACCCACCTTTCATTCAACATCACTCATTTGATTTCTACTGCGCGAATGGTGCTAGAGACTGGAGTACTCACAAAAAACATTACACACACGTTGTGAATTCCCACACCCCGCTTTACTTACATCGGATGACTCTGAATAAGGGAAAAGAGTCAAACTGATCTTCCAGGCAGGTTCTCCTACCCATAAAGGAAACCACTCACAAGGTTGTTGAAAACTCTTCAACAGCCCACGACAGGTTTACCCTTCCAATTTGGGCTCATCAGGTAGGCACAGTCCCTGAGTTTCCGTGCACCTTATGTTCTACCTGAACCAGAATAAGACAGTTTTGGAGAAACACACTCATTTGCGAATCAGTTTGATTTTCACGAGAGACTCAACTGAATCTCCTAATCAGGTTTATGGTCAGACCAGAGATGCTGACGATAGTCAGGAATTCAAATTGTCTCACAAAGCTGCATAAAAGGTTCGCAAATTTGATGATTCATATCAACAAGCACGCATAGGCAAACCCTCACACGATATGTAACGTCCAAGGCCACAAGATCATCATCACCATCATCATCATCATCACCATCATCATCATCACCATCATCACCATCATCATTATCATCACCGTCATCATCATCATCATCATCATCATCATCATCATCATCATCATCATCATCACTATCATCATCAGCAGCAGCAACAGCATCATCATCATCATCGTCGTCATCGACAGCGTGACATCAGTGTTCAACACCGATGTTTCACTGCCACAAGACCTTATCAAAACAACTGCTCTTCAGAAGGACCTAAATTCCTGGAAATTTGCTGTTAGCAACGGCTATTCACAACGACCCACAGAAAACGCCAAACAAACTTTGGAACTAATCTTCACAAAACTCCATAGTGAAGAAACAGGCCTTGCTCAAACCACTATTTAAATAAAAGTTGATTACCTGAAGATTGAGAAACCCGACTACTTTCACCTAAAAAACCGTTTAATTTTCAATTCCACTCCTATCAACTGGCTTTACCAAGACAAAAGCTGACAAGATAAGTGCCAGGTTTTTTCGTTTTCCGAAATACTAACGCTTGTGTCGAGTATCTCGGCTGCACGACAAGATCCTTGTCAGATACAAGGTGTGAACACAACACCAATTCATTGACGTATGATACACAAGAAATGGGTTCAGTCGCTGCTGGAATACATCCCCTGGTTCCAATCATCCTACCGGATGAGCTCCAAGAAGGGCACACCCTGTTGTCGGCTGTAGAAGAGTTTTCAGCAACCTTGTGAATAGTTTCCTTTAAAGAAGTAACCTCGATGTTAAGTTTTGGCGCTCTTAACTCAGGCTAAAATCGACCGAGAAGTCTATCGGATTAATTTTCGGGTCCAATAACCCTGTATTCAGAAGTTATTACAACGAAATGTACTTAGTTGCACATCGATACACTTTTATCTCCTTCGAATTGGGTCGGTCAACCGGTAGCTCAGCCAAACATCCAGGCCGATAATTTTATGACTTTACACAGTTTGCCCGTAAACTTCGTTGTACATCATGGCACACGCGACGCTGATGTAAATTGCCCTACAAATCCGTCATATTCTGATTTGGTGACGATATCAGGAACCAAGATTTTCGTCGCTTCAAAATTTGGTTTCCGTTTGCTTGCATTACCCACTACTTACTGGTAAAAGGAGGATTGTTTCGTAGAAATATAAACTTGTCGCTTGTTGTTCGTACCTCACCTGTTGATGCGCCAGGTAGCTCAGTGGTTAGAGCGCGGATTTACTGACGTGAAGGTCCGTAGTTCGAACCAGACTTCGGCCTTTCGACCTGCCCTGTCTAAGCTTCGGTAATCTGACAGTATTCCAGCCCTCGTGCTTCCTTAGGGTGGCGTGGCAGCTAAACACCGAAAGCGTGTTACGGCGGAACGGTTATATTTATTTCTTATCTTCCTCGGTGCCACACAGCATTAATTCTGTTGCAAAGACTAAACAACTCGGGATAAACGACTGGGGAATCTCTCACAGATTTCTCTCTGTGAATCGACAAAACGCACATTTTCAGCCCCATAAACAGGTATGCCAAACTAACCACACGTGCCGTCATTAGAAAAAACTCTTCTTGTTACTACAACAAGAGTCCCTTCGCTGACATTTTCTACATACTGGCGTATGTGTTCACCCTGCCACCTGAAACGTATTCACACTTTGGACTGGTTATCTGTCTGCATGTGAAATTTCAGTCATTCTACGTGACCTGTACGCAAAACATCATCCAGTATGGCGTGCATGACGCACGCACGCACGCCAACATTCTATTCTAACACCTTATTGTTCAGTAAACAGCACGAAGAAGGCCTGGTTCTGAGCCCAAATGGTGCTTCGAATCACTCTGTGTATTGACGTGTGGTAAAGATGAGACCCCGCTGAGATGAATACTACTCATATTGCGGAATTTCGTCATCATTCGAGCTCCAAAGTGCGGTGAGTGTGAGCGCCATTGGGTTGCTTCCCTGGGGTACTGTTGCTAATTTGTCAAAACTGAATGCGTAGTGATAAGGTCTGCTGTCTTGGTGACAAATACGCAAGCCACTTGTCAAGCTCGGCTGATAGAACAGCAGCTGGGTGCGTGTGTTACAGCGAGGGAGCCACTAATCAGAAGGAAATTTTGCGAATCTCGAGAAGCGGACTAAGGGGTTCTGCAGTGATTGTGTGACGTCCTCCCAAAAGTGCGATCCCATTTTGATGGATACTTTTTTTCAGGAACTGTAAAACTATCACAATAAAAGCGTCGGGTAAAACTATCAAGGCGCTCAAGCGTGAACAGTTTCGCTTGTTCAGACGTTATCATTCGCATCCGTCCAGCGTGCGTCGATGATAGTGGTGTTTACAAGACTGGTTCGTCACATGTCGCTCAGTCCGAATCCTCGCGTGGCGAAAAGGTACGCGCCGCTGATGAGGTCTGATGAGAGTAGGGAATCTCTCACAGATTTCTCTCTGTGAATCGACAAAACGCACATTTTCAGCCCCATAAACAGGTATGCCAAACTAACCACACGTGCCGTCATTAGAAAAAACTCTTCTTGTTACTACAACAAGAGTCCCTTCGCTGACATTTTCTACATACTGGCGTATGTGTTCACCCTGCCACCTGAAACGTATTCACACTTTGGACTGGTTATCTGTCTGCATGTGAAATTTCAGTCATTCTACGTGACCTGTACGCAAAACATCATCCAGTATGGCGTGCATGACGCACGCACGCACGCCAACATTCTATTCTAACACCTTATTGTTCAGTAAACAGCACGAAGAAGGCCTGGTTCTGAGCCCAAATGGTGCTTCGAATCACTCTGTGTATTGACGTGTGGTAAAGATGAGACCCCGCTGAGATGAATACTACTCATATTGCGGAATTTCGTCATCATTCGAGCTCCAAAGTGCGGTGAGTGTGAGCGCCATTGGGTTGCTTCCCTGGGGTACTGTTGCTAATTTGTCAAAACTGAATGCGTAGTGATAAGGTCTGCTGTCTTGGTGACAAATACGCAAGCCACTTGTCAAGCTCGGCTGATAGAACAGCAGCTGGGTGCGTGTGTTACAGCGAGGGAGCCACTAATCAGAAGGAAATTTTGCGAATCTCGAGAAGCGGACTAAGGGGTTCTGCAGTGATTGTGTGACGTCCTCCCAAAAGTGCGATCCCATTTTGATGGATACTTTTTTTCAGGAACTGTAAAACTATCACAATAAAAGCGTCGGGTAAAACTATCAAGGCGCTCAAGCGTGAACAGTTTCGCTTGTTCAGACGTTATCATTCGCATCCGTCCAGCGTGCGTCGATGATAGTGGTGTTTACAAGACTGGTTCGTCACATGTCGCTCAGTCCGAATCCTCGCGTGGCGAAAAGGTACGCGCCGCTGATGAGGTCTGATGAGAGTAAAACTGAAGTCCAGTACGCTCTATCCGTTTGGTTCCCAACTAACTAAAATAACTTCGCCCGAATAGGGGGGAACTGTTCAGACGGCAGTAATGTGAACTCCAACAACCGCCTACGGAAATATTAAAACTGTCGATTTGTGATAACATGCAAGCACACCGGTATCACGGGGTACATTTGGTGTGGTTTCGTTCATTGTCACACCACTCTCGTTTGAGCGCTCGTCCTCCTGTTCTGGCGTAATTATTCCGGTGCGTCCACACCAAAGGGGGGAGCACTGGACTCGAGTTTCGCTCTTATTAGAGTTCATCAGCAGTGCAGGGATTTGAACTCTGAACATCTGACCACTACTCTACCAACGCACGTTGGACGCATCTGAATTATCACGTTTGAACAGGCAAACGTCTTCACACTTGAGCGATGTGATTGGTGTGCCCGACTCATCGAACGACGACCCAGTAACTGTCCTGGTTGTGGCGATCGAGTGACTTGCCAGTCCGGACTTCCCAGTCAGGTAGCGTGACACACGCTTGCATCTCACTGGGCAACTTTTTGGTTGCAGTTTTGGGGTTTTGAGGAATAGGTACTTTGTTCATTTTTGGTTTACTCATGTGAGCTATGTGACTTCCCAAACGGACATAAAACTAGTCAGGTCATAACACAGCCCGGCCATTTTGAATTTCTGAGTCTCGCATTAGCTATGTGAATTTAGGTCGTTTTCTAGATGCATTTTCCCCGGGTTGCGCTCCTCTAAGGAGGTGAGATTGTCAAGTGGTTAGAGCGCTAATTTACTGGTCGGAAGGTCCGTGGTTCGAACTCGAATTCTCCCCTGTCTAGGCTTGGGCAAACCGGCAGTATCCCAGCCCTCGTGCTTTCTCCGGGTGTCATGCCAGCTAGGCACCTAAACGGTGTCACAGCTGAAATGCTCCTCTAAATCAAAACTTTGAGTCTTACTGCCAAACATTTGGCAGTTGTTTAGTAGCTATGACAATTCATGGACCAGAGCTTGGCCCTGTTGATCAGCCAATCGATGGTTGGCTGTTCACCACCAACAATTTCAAATTCGGTTTCGATGAAGTCATACACTACTCACGAGCTTCCGAATCAGCGTTGAAATGTTACTTTGAAAGTCTGTCTGAGAGGGTGATCTAGCTTAGAATAATCGGTGTAAAAGAGATTCAAGAGACAACTGATGTGTTTAGACCAAAACGATCAGCAATCAAATTTCTTGCCATGGCGTGTTGTGAGTTCGTGTGAAATGTCTATCTGGGGGACAACAATTTTCACTGAAGCCCCTTGAAGCAATAAAGGCGTACTTTTTCCTCCCATGAGTAAGGCCATCTTGTCAACCCGCATTTAAGCGACAGGAAGTTGCTATCTCTGTCAAACAAATTTTCCTGGGTAGGTAGTAGTTGACTGTGGTTTCGTATACCCTGTTTTCAACGAAGCCCTCATAAAACTTTTGGGCACTGTCCCCGTCTCACATGACCGGTAATAAAAAAACCTATACGTACGCTTGTACAGCCGTCCAAATACCACCGAATTCCCCAACTGCCGTCCCCGCAAACTGAATTCCGTGCCGGAAAGCCATAAACAATTTCGACCTGATGAAGTCTATTGGGGCTGATCACAGTCCAGTCAGCACAGTTTTAACCTGGACATCTGGACGCTAGTATATTACCATCGTCTGCGCTAATTCACACGCATCCTGTACTACGTTTATCGTAAACAAATTGGAGGTAGTCAACAGGTTTTTGCTGTTTTGGACTCGCATGCAACATCGGGCCATGAGCCAGAAAAAGCGACTTCTTTATCTCCCCTTCGCCTAACTCGCGTGCTACAGTGGTCATTCCAAGAGGCATTAGTCACTGAGCTCTGAAATGTTTTATGCTAAATTCATCTTGGAAATACAAAAAAATGAAATGCTTGTTTTGGAAGCGCTTAATGGAGCGTCATCAAGCGAGTTGAGTGTGGGTGGGGGTAACAGGAACATACAATTCATCTCGTGACTTTATTCCGCTCCAGAAACTGTCATCAGCAGTCTAGCTGTGTGTTAGACGATGGTCGCAAAGTGGGCCCACAAGGACAGCGTCTAAAGACGTTGGGAGGTTCATTCAACTCACATTTTTTAATATGAGATTTTTCTTGTTTCCGGAAGAAAAGATTGATATTACCAGTGTACCGGTGGATACTACTGATGGGAGCATACGAGTAGTATGTTCTCTCGTAAATCCGCTTCGCGTCTCTTGAAAAGTGAGGTCCATTACGGAATTTGTGAAGTCTATTTCTAGCATTTGCTTGCATTTGAGTAGCAGTCAATGAATATCCAGGAAAGTTCAAGAAGACACGTTCAAGGAGAAAATGGATGTTCAGTTTTGTAACCAAGATGCATATGAGAGTTCCGCTACCCTGTCCAGTCTGTAACGGTTCAGTTGGTGATTCTCTAATAAACGAATCCGCAGCGAAGGCCTTCTTCCCGTAGCAAATATACACTCATTTGCAAACTAATTTGGTTTTTTCGACGGACTAAACTGGAACCCGGCCGAATCTCTCATATGTGATGTTATCAGGCAACTGAATGCGCTGCACCAGGCCGCCTCATGTTTCAGTCGCTACGACATTCGAGATATCGCGATACCTGTATATATTTGGGGTGTACCACTCATAAGGTTGTTGAAAATCCGTCGACAGCCCATGACCGGTTTCGCCTCCTTTCTCTCACCAGTAGAGGATGAATGGAAGTGATTTCGGATGAAACCATTTCCGTTTGACAACGTGGCAGTTTGAAAATGCTTTATTTGACCAAGCTGACCCAGAAATTCCATTCATTAGGTTGCAATAAAAACAGTCGTGAGACGCATCAGGTGATTGAAAACCTAGCAACTTATGGCTAATTAAACTTGTTGAAGGCTTTGACTTTGAAAATTTGGACGTTCCAAAAGCAGACACAAGGAATGACATTGGGGTTGGAAGACAGAGGCGGTTGTGGTCCTTAGCTGGCATTCACAAGAAGCCTGAATACTGAAAGGAAAGCTTCAATACTGATGAACTACTAAGGTAGCATGAATCAGCCAACCTTAGATGTTTGTTAGATCCCCATATCCATGTTCGGTTTGTTCTGAAAGCAACTGTCCGTTTTCTTACGATCCAATCAACCTACTTTTAGATGACTTGCAAAATGAAACAGATGAAATTTGTGTAGGTCATTAGATGTACTATTATCCAGAAAGGTTCTCCGTGAATGCTTTGGGAACTGCCGTTGACGGAACAGAAACTCCGAGATTCTTCCACCCAAAATGTATGCAACATTCCACCAGAACAGGCAAGACTTATCGAACGTAACGTGGTTTCCCAGCTGTCTAATTTGACACATTGAATGGGAGGCAAATTGGAAAGTCACTTTTCAAACCCTCTCACCCTCGGGCGGAAAATTACTACCGCTTGTAATTATCTTCACCCTTAAGCTGACAAAATGTCTGAAGGCTGTCAGTAAAGTCTGTGAACCCCACAGTGATGTGCTGACAAATGAATGATGCATTCTCTGCTTGTTTTTTTTTTAAAATGTTACAAGATAATTTTCGGATCAACTACTGCAGAACACACACACGCACGACCAGTTTGAAACTGTGAAACTTTGCCCTACAGACTGGAGAGTTTCCTTGATTTTTGTCAAATTCCGAAGTCGCACACTGATGGTAGGACTAACCCTAGATTTCCATTTATCTCTCTGAATGCGCGATATGACTAGCTACTACTTTAAAACCATCCAATTCTATTCATATCGTCATTTATTTTTGAAGAGCATGGTCACAAACACAAAAAGTGAATGCAAGCGACAAATGCGAAAAGGTAACAGGAGAATATGAGATAAAAGAGAGAAACATCTCATTCGAAGTCATGCCCGCAATAGTTGCAGTCAGATGAGACGAATCTTTACGTATATAAACATTTTGGTATTGAAACACGCGTCTAAAGACCAAAAACCGAAGAGAGGACAAACAATGCTGAATACCGTTCAAGGCGCGGTACGCGCTAGCAAAATCAAGACTCGCACATCGGCACAAGGTTGTTTCTCGAATAATCAAGTATTTAGGACGAGAAATGACGTTTCAGGCATCACGATCCCAGACAAGTTCTGCGTCAAACCAAACGTCTTTACCGTGACAATAGTGGTTCCTAATTCAGAATCTACTGCGCGCATCTCTGAATGAATTCTACAGACATAAGCCGTCACTGTTTAGGTTAATTCAGTCAACGTACTTCAAGGAGTTAAACGTCAGGTGTCATTGCGAGTGAACTGACGAAAACGCCCAGTGTTTTTAGACGAATGAATTTTACTATCTGCGTGCGTGGGGTGTCATATGTGACGCGCTTAAAAACTGGCCAATTGCGCCGAATTTTAGTTTATGTCAAGTCGAGAAAAGCTGACGTGTGCCGCAGAATAATGTAGCTGATTAAGGAGGCCTAGTTACTTGCAGGTCTGAGTGGATGACAGACGGAATAGCACTGCGGTACATTTAGTTTGACATTTTGTAGAACTGGGGACTAAATTTGAGCCAAAAAGACCGTTAATCCTGCAATATTCCTCTGGTTAAACATTGTGTTATTAAAAACGTTCGAAGAACCAACAGCGGTGACGATTTTGGAGCGTTTGCATTGTGACAAAGGAATAGTACAGAAATTAATGCCTGTGGCTCAGAAATTCCTTTCCAGTCCCTCTCTAATTAATTCAATTTCTTTTTACCAGCACGGATTCCGGAAGGACCGATTAAGACAAGCAGTAGGATCTGTCAATCTAGACAAAATGACATAAACCTCAACTGGGGTGGAGAATAGCAGACTTCTCCACCGGTTAGAAACTCAACTCCTTAGGTTATCAAGAAAGTGGTGTTGGTAAACAGGACGACTATCGTGATATACAGGCGAAAAATCGATTGTATGGCTGAAATCGCGATCAACCGTCAGGACTTGTTCAACTTTATTACGACCGACCACTATTTGTTTTAGTGTTTGATTTCAAGCTATAGACAATTCTACGCTGCACCAAATAACATCCAGATTCGATGTCGTGGGAGCCAAAAAATCTTGTACAACAGACACATAGTTTTGTATTTGAGCTTTACAGCAAAATCAAAAAGTTTTGCACCAAAAACACCAATAAAAAATTGGGCCAGTATGTTGATCCACAAATATACATCTATCACTACCAAACTGCTCAATAAAATCGATAATCAAAAAGCCTCAAAGGCTTTTTGTGGCTGTTTATTTACCTATGGTGTTTCCAGGCCGCTCTCTGAGTTGACCACGATCAGAGGGAATCCGTTGCACTCAGTCTCTTCAAATCCTTCATTGTGAAATTTTCAAGGAACCAGATCTTGTTTTTGCTTCTGAATCATATGTTCTCAGCGGAAATAAAAGGCAAACAGAACCCGGAATCTTTCGAATGGTACAAAGACAAATACTGAAATGGAATTCTAAGGTTGCCAAAATCACAAGCCGAAAGGACAAATATCTACTCAACGATCATTCAGTTTTCTCGAAGGAGTTGAGCATAGCCAAATTATCAAATGTATGAATGGCCGTGAGCGAAAGACAAATGATGTGAAACTGTGGGGAGCAGTGTTTATCTACTAAGAAATTGACAGTCTTTTGATAACTGTAGTCACTCTTCTCTCAAGACGGTCTCGAGAATCCGCTGGCTTACAAAGAGAGCAATGAAGACACGCCCCCTTGACTGTTTAGGAGAGGAACTAAAGTTCTTTGGACGCACTTTCTTTCAGAACGAATATCCTGAAAGGTTCTTACTCAAGATTATGCAATTTGTTAAGTTCAAACCTAGACAGTGTCCGTTGGGGAAGAAGCCCCTACGCATGAGGATTCCATGAGGTTTATCAACTCTGCTGAGACGAAATACATGGCTGCTAATCTGTGTTCGCACTTCAATTCCATCCCCACTGCCGTAGTCTACCACCAGCATTTGTGTGTACTCATTCGTATGCTCGTGCCGAGCATCATACGTTGATCGTACGACAAGGCGTTTGTTGGACAGAATGTGAGGACACAATCCCGTGTCTTTGGGTGTTTGATCGATGAAACCAAGCTCAAGTGTGATTTGGCCAAAACCAGTCATGTGATTAACAAATAACAGGCCTCCACTGTTACATACTGGGTACCTCTGGACCGATCCTGGTACAGTCCAGACTACTATCGATCACAGAGGCGATGGATTTACAACTTTGCGTCCAAAAGAAACGCGTGCGGCCTCTGAACTTGAACTGGCCTGCGAAAACTTCGGTCCCACCATCCTGTCACTTACTTGATTCCGTGACCCATTGACCCAAGTTTCAATCAAAACCCCCCTCCATTCGATTTCTGTTTCTCTTAAGTGTATGTACCCCCGATGTTAACCTCTATCACGTGATTTCTGGCGCCATATGGATTTATGATATATTAACCAACAGAAACAATCACAGAAAATAAGCTTCGTTTGCTGCCTTCGTTGTTCTGACGGATCCGCTGATATTTAGGTAGAAATTTTACCAAAAAAACAACGAAGCAGACGTGGGCTCTCACATTCGGTAGCGTCAAGTTAGCGAGGATCCTGGGGCGAAATCTGAAGTTGCAGAACTTTCACTCAGTTAAATTGTTGAATTAACAAATCATCTAACGTTTTTGGTTGTCATCAATCTATTCTACCCGGCGTATTTCTAAGTTGTTCTGCCTAGCACCAGAAACTAAACGTTTTGCACATTCACACAAAGCCAACTAGCGATATATAGAACTAACATTATCAAGGTCATTCTACTGAGGTGTCACTCGTTGGAGGCAGATTCTCCCCTGTGCACAAACGGTGAAGCGAACTGGTGTGGTTAGTACGGAGTTTCGCGAACACGGATGGTTTAAAAAAGTGACACTATTCACAGGTCACTAGTAGAACTTCTTAGATGCCTCACTGCTCCGGGCGAGAAAACGGAGTTTGTACATAGACCACGTTGTGATGTAACCGGCAACTATGTAAGACAGACGAAGATATCCGTTACAGAACGAAAAATGTGCACTTTTTTCAACCCAGTGTCTCCAGAAATGCCGAAACAACTGATATCCCGCTTATCTGAATGGACGTACGCAATCCACTGGTAATCCAATACTCACAAGTTTATTGGAAACTCTTCGACAACTCATCATAAATAAGGGTTCAACTGGATTTAATTGAGACCCACGTTAAATCTGGATCACTGTGGAACTGACACGGTGAATTCAAAGCATTTATGAGTTCTCGTAGAATCACAGATGGAAGATTTGATTCTCCCAAAAAAAGGAACTGAATAAAATCGTAAGCAGTCGAGTGATTTTATTGCTGCTGGGACTGAAAAAATATCTAAAGTGAGCAGGCTTTTGGGATTTGAAAAATTGCCAGTATGAGCAATCAAAAGTTACTTGGAGGTTTTACTCTCAAGGTCACTCAGTGTCTGCTCACTTCGCGTTCTTGTTAAAGCGTAGGCTGTTCAAATCTGCGTACGTTCACCAGTTAACTGTCTGCACAGGCATGTCGGAGGATGTCAATACTAAGAACTACTAATCGCCAGCAAAACATTTATGTCACAAAACAGATTTAGTAAACCAAGCCAACGTTACCAGCAACATTTAACGAATTCCAGGACCGTCTAACCGTATGACTGAAGCTATGGCCATTGGATTTTTCACCAAACTCGCAGTTAGATGAAGCAAAATCAATGGTTGTTTTACTGGTCAAACACAGAATAGGTTCTGGTCCAAAAAACCATCTTGGGACAAAACTAGTTTTTATTGGTGGAGAAAGGCGGGGGTGAAAGGCAGATTACTTCCGGGTGAAAATACGCTCAAGTGTCGTCAAATTGATTATTGTAGCATACCGGTCTTTGACTAATGCCCAAGATTACTACGAAAAAATCAGAAACCTTACAATTTTATGCTGAAATTCAGGTGGCCACCTTACGCATGTTGCGGGCGGCTGTATGAACACACGCTTTCCAAGGGACTCTGAATCTAGAGTTGTGCAGTTCATCACCAGTCAGTGGCATTACCCTCCCTCCCACACCACTTTATCCAAAGGCGACTTCAGGCAGTTGTAGTTTGATCATTAACAAACAATGAACCTCTTAGATTCCGGTGAAATTCTATAACACTGGTTTGATTGTTCGATTCTTTTCGACCATAAACAAACTTACATCAAGGTTATATTAAAAGCAAAGCAGTACGCGACGGCATAATGTGCACAAAATTTGTTTCTGTTTGTCAGCGGCACAAGCCATTAAACGACCGCATTTTCAATACAATCTGAGCGATAATCACAGGTATAAACATAAGTACTGTATCGAGGGCATCGTACAACAAGCATTGGATAATTTCGGCTAAATCGTGCCCACAATAACAAACAGCAGACCCAGACATGAATTTACAGTTATCCAAAAGGGCATGCGCTAACCGAATTTACGACTACGCCTTTGTTTACCTGAAAAAAGTCAACGAAATTGGTCAACATCGTGCCAAATTTTACTGTTTAAATGGCAAAATTTTACTGGAACATCTTAGTCCATCTCTGAAGCCTGGTGACAACAACGACTGTGTTCCAGGAATCCTGAAACTGACTGCAAATCGCTTTCGCAGAACGGGGTCTGCGAATTTCAACCATATTGTTTGGAAAAATATGCCGTTAACTGCGCATTGTGGGGGCACTTCAGGAAGGTTTTCTTATTTCAAGCCCCTGAAACGTTAGAATCAGATTTAGATGGTGCTGGCAAAAACGTCAGAAGAAAGCTTGCTTTTATCGGACGCTGTTTTTTAACTCAAGTCTTGAGGAATGGGAAGACGAAATTGGATAGGGTAAGGGATTGAAAGTTCTGCAGGGCTGAATGTTTGCACTGATAAATAAAAAATTGCGTGCCTTTGGAATCAAGCTTCTCGCCCACCAGTGAACACTAAGGAAACCACATCGGTTTACCTGGCGATCGCTTTTGAAGGCAAGGCTTATTCGAGAATGCAATTTAATTCCCTGAAGCACAATAATTCACATGATCTTGCGACTATTCGGGAGATCGCCACTCACACATCGCGGACTCTTGAATTTTTACTAGGAAGAGCCTCCAATGGGAAACACTGGCCCACATGTTGTCAAACCAGCAGTCACTGACCCATAACAAAGGCTATTTTGAACTCACGTGAACTCACGCAACGGCCTTGAGCGTATACATGTCCACTGTCAGTAAAATGCTGGGTCAATTTCAAAAGATTCGCGTAGAATTATCGGGATAATTATAAAACGCGCACAAAACGCACTCAGAAGAATAGGTCAATGGTTTCAGGTTAGGGATTATCAGCATCAAATTTCTGTTTCACTGAAAACTACTCAGCCGTTTTTGAGGCTGATGACTAAAGAACAGTTTCCAATTTCGGATCCTTTGACTGCAATGGTAATTTTAGAATGCTTCGCATTCATAATCCGAACTACCTACTGGAAGCCTCACCAACCAGTAGCAATTATGACTTTTTCTCGCCATCTGATACAGCAAGATTTCGTCAAATTGGACAGGTTCCATCCCCTCTCGTTGCTACTAATCGAATGTGACAATCAGGGTGTGTGATAGTCGAAGAGTTTCCTATCGGAGACAGCTTACATTGCCTGTTGATTCGAATCACCAAACGCCAGGAAAATAAACTATTTTTTGGATGCCCACTTTTCTTCAGAAACAGAAGATATCGATCAAGTTTGTCACCCATAGGAGAATTTAGAGAAAACACGGCGACATTTCTTGAGATATAGCTTTGACAAATCACTTTGCGTATGCCTGATGGAAAATTGCAACGAATCGCTATTTCTTCTACTTTGCAAATTTTTTGATTACATTTTATTCCTTTTTTGACCAAATCACCGTTTTTTAAACAAATTATCGTCATTTTCGTTTCTTTAGAATCCTATCCTTCCACATGCTTACAGTTTTTTTGAGTTGAGGGGAAGCTTTTGACCAGTACTGAGGCGATGAAAAGTACGCGATAAAGTTGGGATTTGAACACTGCAAACATCACTACGAGCAATCACCAAGGTCCACCCAGTCTCCGACTCCTTGATGACAGGCATGCCTTTGAAGCTGTAATGCTTCCTGGAAAAGAAGGGAGTTGTACAGGTCCTAATGGAAAGGCACTCCGCTCCGAAATGACGTTGCCATAAAGGACTTTGCACTTCAGCAAATAGTTGTGTCCTGTGTATGCGAATTCGCACATAAAACCGAGGTCCCAGTATTTCACAGATAGGGTAATTGAGCACTCGAATTTACTTTTCCTTTGAATTATCTGGCGGCACGCCTGCCAATCAGTTTTGCTGAACAAAATTAGTTAGTATGATGGGAGATGTTCTACCGTTCCTCTACTGACAAACATTGAGACTGGACACTAATTCCACCATCTGTTGACTTCATCAAGTCCGGCCCTAATGCACATTCAGGTGTGTTTATCCGTCATCTATCAACCCTCACGGTGAGTCTGATGAGCTCTAATCCATTAACCCTGACGGTTTGGTGAACGCCGATGGTTGGAATATGAGTGGATCGCAAAATCTCAGGTAGAGTATGGCTTTGGAAATCTCAAGGCCAAAAGTTAAATTGTGTTGGTCAAGAACAACACCAAGCTGTTTGTCAGATGGGATACCACTAATTGTAGCCAACAATTCTTGTCTATAAATTTATGGGTCAAAGCCTGATTTAGGGCAGTCTGATGGGGTTATTTAAATTGAGGATGTCTTACTGCATTAGGTGGTGGTTTGACTGGGTCAAGAAAACTAATTAATGAAGGACTGGAAACATCAAAAAACAAGAGATTCAGAAAGAAACCACTCACAAAACCAAATTGATTTGCAAACGAGTGTATTTCTCTAAAACAGTCCAAGTTAGGTTCAAGTAGAACATAAGTTTCACGGAAACTCGGGGACTGCGCCTACCTGATGAGCCCGAAGAAACCGGTTGTGGGCTGTCAACGAATTTTCAGCAACCTTATGAGTAGTGCACTGCAAATATATAATGAAAGACTACTTTTAAACGGCCCATTGTGATGTATGCTTTAGGTTCCCGCCTAGCCATTACCTTGGTAGGCTTTACTGCAAAACATGTTTTTTGTTTCTTCACGGTTTCCAACGTATATATTACTTTTCTTTTTAATAGTAACTATTACCTGCCCAGTCATCCAAAAGACTAAAAAAGAAAGAACATTCCCCTTCCGGAAACATTCTCCTTGGTCTTACAAACCATCGAATTTTACACGGATAACTAAATATTATCCGGTCAACCTGAACAGAAAAGCTGCGTTCACCTTACACTTTTTGCAGACTACCTTCGGGCATATTCCCATTAAACTCCGAAAATTTACGCGGGTCAGCGTGAGTCAGTAAGACCAAGTGGCTTGAAATGTCTTCCTTGAAACTACCAAGCCCTCAATTCGTTGTTCCTTCAATACGAATATTGGCATTTTGACAGAAAACGATGAGGGATCTTTGGACGTCTGATCACAAATCCCCAATGACGATTGGAAATGTGGAAGGTCCCCCGAAAACATCTCTCAACGTGCACGTGCGCAACCATAAGACACGCACATAATTCCAAAAGTTTATTTCTTTCATTTTTGACTTTTTGTTGACAAATCCAGAAAAGTATTACCAAAATAATTAGCCCCATTGTAAGGTTAAGAAAAACCTCATATTCTTGGTCCTTTGAACCAAAACAATGATTACGACATACCGTTGTTTGTAAATAAACTTCCATTCTTTCATTGGTGGGAACTACTCACAAGGTTGCTGAAAGCTCTTCGGCAGCGCACGACCGGTCTTGCACTTTTTGAGACTACTCATCAGGTAGGCACAGTCCCCGAGTTTTCGTCAACATATTATGTTCTACTTCCATCCTCATAGTTAAGGTCTTGTCGTTGGAAGATGACAACTTCAGTGCCAGTCATAAATCCAAGCTTACTGCCAAGAGCACTTCGTGAGCACGGATGTAGAGCACGTGGAGTACGAGGTCAAGGCTGCAACATCTCCCTGTTTCTCTGGCAGCTGAATGCTCGGAACTATTTCCCTGTCCAAGCATGGTAAACTAACGGACTGCGTTTTCTCCCCTTACTTCGGTAGTAAAGAATTACATGGAACTCAATTTGGTTTTCACGAGAGACTCCACTGAATCTCTCGTTTATGATATCCTTCAACCAAATGTGCTGCACACAGGCCGCCTCATGTTTCAGTTGGCACGATATTCGAGATATCGCAGTATATTTTCGTGAAGGATACTACTCACAAGGTTGCTGGGTCATATCACAAACGAGAGATTCAGCTGAGTCTCTCGTGAAAACCAAATTGATTTGCAAGTGAGTATGCTTCTCGAAAACAGTGCAATTCGGGTTCAAGTACACCCTAAGGTTGACGGAAACTCGGGGATAGCGCCTACCTGATAAGCCCCAAGAAAGGCGAACAGTTTTAGCAACCTTGTGAGTAGTTTCCTTCATGAAATTTACATGGAACGTTTCTTGGTCAGTAATTAATTGACACCTTTGAAAAAAGAAACCGATAATTTTTTATAATTTCCCTACCAGCTATGAAGTTGGGGCCACAGGCTCATTTTAAGCATCTACACTGAACTAAAGCGACGTTACTACTAAAACAAGAAAAACAGAGACTAACAACATCCAACGGAGGTACTTTCAGTTTCACTCGGAAAAGGATATCCTTCACTTATCACAAACATCAAACATGGGGTTCCAGTCCACGGCCGTTCCGTGATGACATATTCCTGATTATATAATCGTCCAAATATATTTCTTCTGAAAGTATTCCGCAGCCTACAGACCTGTGTGCTCTTCAAGGAATCGCTGAACACGTCCCAGCCTGATGTCAAAACGGACGAGCGATGCACGTGACACATAATCGATCTAGATGAAACAACAGATTGAACCTGCATGATGTATCGAGTGCCACTAGATCGTTTCAAGGACGTCAGACAAAATTCAAGGGCAGAGGAGATCCCTATTTGGATACACTTACCAAATGTTGCCAGTATGTACATCCTCAAGCAAAATCTTCGGTCTTACCATGACCGACCACCCATCGTTTATTATTCTCAGCAGGGACTGCATCAATAACGGTTGTTTGCAGAACCAAGTGTTGTGCTAATTCAAAGAGGGTACTTTAGGGTACCGTCTCAATCTAAGATCTTTCATTGGTAAAATCCGACTAGTTTGCTTCAAACATGTATGCAGTGATCATTGTCGAATTTCAATCCACGTATTCGGATAATGGAACAGAAGCCACTTTCGCAAAATGTGACGAATACTCGGGAGGGTGGGATTTTTCCAAGGTACAAAACAATGGATCACACTTCTCGCTAATTCAAAGATGAATCTGCTCCGTCGCTTGTGGTTTTTGTAGCGACGCTCCTCCTCTTGTGTTCTCAAGCTGCTTGAGAACCAGCTTTGAGTTTTCAGATATGGCTATAATCCCAAGCAAATGAGGATTGTAGACAGGGAGTGAACCAGTGTGAGCCCACACGTCATTCAAAAGTTCAAATTTTCGCACTATACAGTAAGACGAAACAACAAAAGTTCATCATGGGAATGTCTCAGATTGTGCTGATACCACTCCCAGTTGCCTTTCTTGATCAAACGTTACCTTCATTTCGAATGGTACGCACCATCGACTAACTGAAAATGGCTCTATTCTTTACTATTAGTAACAGAGTTACGGTAGAAAACACGTGTTCTTTTAATGAGGGTTGTATAGCGGAAGCAAAGTTGCTGAGGTCATTCCGTACGATTAAACCTAGGATAGTGAGGCCAGATCTACAAAACCAGATGCACGAAAAGTGAACCAACCCATAAGAATTCACGTGACATACGGTGAGGCGGAAAAATGATTTCCCTTATAGGTAGTATCACGTACTTTCTACTTGCTTCGATTGGAGTTCGCTCAGCCCTACTTCACTTCGCTCTTCCTGTTTCGACAGCGTGATGAATAGTGGGCAACAAAATGACCCCTGGCCGGTTTATGAGTGCCACCAACGACCATTTTTACAACATCATTGATGGTAGTCCTACCGCTGTGCTCAGCCTTCCTGGCCGCACTGCTTAGAACTGTAAAAAAACGTCATCCAATGCTCCATCTATGGAACGTTGGTAGGTGCACACGACGTTTCTATGTTCGACTTTCAATCTTCGTTAATGTATTGTACTTTGTATTTTGGCACACCCATTGCTGTCATCCTCTAATGTAATGCACCGGTTTGTAGTTGGCAAAAAATCGCGGTACTGTGATAAATAATTTTTTTTAGAATGATACTACTCATCTGAATGAATATGAGTAGTAATAGCAGACGGAAACATGCTCTAGATGTGCTTTTGGATATACTCAAAATTCATACTCCCTTACAGCTAGAAGAGAGTATTCATTATGGAAAACGCACGGTTGTTTCCAAAACGGGGGGTTTGCGGGATAGGTATTTTGTTCATAGCCACACCACTCTCGTTTGAACGGCCGTGTTCCTGCTCTGGCGTAATTATTCCGGTGAGTACACACCAAAGGCAAGCACTGGACTCGAGTTTCGCTCTTATTAGAACTCATCAGCAGTGCATATCCAATGGCCGTGCCGGGATCTGAACCCCGGACACCTGACATACGAGGCGAGAGTGTAACCACTACTCCACCAACGTACGTTGGACGCATCTGAAATATCCCGTCTGAACAAGTGAACGAGTTCACACTTCAGCGATGTGATTGGTGTGTCCGACTCATCGAACGACGACCCAGTAACTGTCCTGGTTGTGACGATCGATTGACCCGCCAGTCAGGACTTCCCAGTCAGGTAGCGTGGCACACGCTTGTTCCCAAAATGTCTGATCATGCGTGTGACTGTAATGAGGGTTCAGTCTTTGGCCTGAGGAATCTTGAAGTGCTTGTTTACAAATACGTTTTGAATACACTAAACCAACCCGGTCGTGGTCGAAAAATGCTTGGCTGAAATACTGTTTATTCTAATGTTAAACGCTTGATACAAATATATATATGTATATATATATATACATTCTTGTATGTTCCAGAATATGAACCGTCATTTTCAGAGTTCAATACCACCGGATGGCTGAGGGTAAAGTCAACAACATAGGACTTATTAAGCAGATATGTCGCTACAAAAAGTTGCCTCTTAATCATAATGACTGAAAATTACGCAATCGTGTGCGTGCTCACACAGTTTAAGCTCAGTATACAAAAATAATGATTTAAGTAAAATCGGTTCTCCTCGTTCGTCAACTTGAAATGTAAGTCAGGCGAAATGACTCATCAATGACTGCCAGATAACTATCAATTTTAGTGACGTGATTAGATGCACTGAAATCAAAATTATGTGGTGTTATGTATATTTATGAGTCCCCCTTGTGTGTGCATATATAGTTGCGTGATAATTGGGCATTTTTTTAAAAATAGGTTGGGAACCAGTGAAGTTGCTGTGCTGGATAGCACAGTGGGGAAGATGGGGAATTCAGACCTTTTAGATGACTTTGGCAAAAGGTTTTTTAAACCGCCTTCTTGGCCGGAATTTATGGATGACTGGAGGAAAATACTAAAAAATGTTTCCGAATAGAAGTTAAAGGCGGATTGTTATTTTAAACCCGCTGTTTACATAATCTAAACTCTCAAATTAATGTTTTTGTCAGTATCTGTTATTGCCAAAAAATCGTAGCCAAGTCATATAAACAATCCGAGTGGTAAAAATTCCTAAATACGTAGCCCAAACCACGAAAAACCTTTCGGGGAAACACACGTTGCAGTGCGGCAAACATTAATCTGTCGGAATTCCGCCCCTTCTCACACTCCCGGTGATTTGAGTTTGAAATTTCAAGGTCCGCTACCAGGTTCCAGTTGGTTGAATTAAATTCCCTCTGGGTGTCAGGTGTGTACGAAAGTATCTCAGTTTTTGCCCCGTTAGTTTACACAATTCTTTAGACAACGCCGTTATTAAATTGAGTAATAAATAAAATTTAAAAAATTACAATTGAATATTAAATTGAATCAATTTTCTGACAAAAATCTGCTGTTTTCAGTGAACCAGCGGGACAGAATCTTTGAAATTATGTAACACAGCTGGTCAATTTGGAGTGGACTGAATTCTGTATTTGGTTCTCGAAACACAACATCACCACCAAATTCATTCACAAACTGAACCTGGTACTACGCGTGTGATATATAATGGTCAGACAGTCAGGCCCAAAACAAGCCCAAATGTACCCTCTTGTGCACCGATTGATTGTGTGTAGATCTAGGAACGAATACTCACTGATGCTTCGCTGGGTTTTCCTTGCATCGAATTCCCACCAGTTACGGAATAACACGCTGTGATCTGTTGCTGCGGTTACAATACGCCTTTGTCTTGTTGGCGCCGCTGCTACTGCAGTTCTGAAACGTCCTCTATGGGAACGAAACTTTCATTTATTACTGTCTGTACATGGGGATTCCGGAACCCACGGAGTCTGTGTATTCCACGATAGAAGGTCACCAAGTTACATGAAACGTTTCTCCAGCTTGGTCGGTGGTTTGCGATTTCATAACAGTGTCCAAGATACCTTTGGGGATAAACTGCCAGCCAAACAACTTCAACGAATGTATCTTCGGAAAACACTCACAACAATGTTTTCTCCTATTTTTTTAAAAAAAATTAAGCATTGTTGTCAATCGCCATAAGTGAGTTACAGAAAACAGAAAAACTTTCAACCTTATTGTTTCTTGCCCTTTCAAATAAAATTCTTACATGATCTTGTTTTTTAATTACAGAAGCCGTAAGGTTGCTACGTTTGGATATTCGAATACCTGGTAAAAGAAGTCAAGTATAGTTCTGTAGCAAAATAAGCAACAAAAAGTAACCTTATTAAGGAGTACTTCGTTTGGAAAACCAATCAGTACAAATGAGACGGCATTAGTCCGATCACGTGACCCCTTGCTTGTAATTAACTCTTGTTTAACTACTACCGCTTCGCTCTAGAATCAACCACTTTGGATGTCCTGAGGATGCGGAATGCCCCTTCTAGAACGGCTGATTCGCGGGACAAATGCACTGAGTTTTAACACTAGTTAGGCACCTAAGCAGTCATGTCAGGGTGATGTTACTCTCGACGGCAATGCCCTTCCGACACGATAATGACACTGTGATGCACGGTATCTGCCCACAAACGTTTGTCCCCCATCCCTAGCATCCTTGGAAAAATATCGGTTCTGGTTTAACCGTTAAATGACTTTTTCAGCCAATATTGTTCGCTCAGAAAATGTAACCAGTATCGAAATCCTTTCGGTACTTTCCTCTCTAAATGGAACAGTTTAGAGCAACGAAAAATGACTAATTTTTGGATAGACTCACTTCGGCCGTCCTCAAAGATATTCTAAATTCATTCGAAAGGTTGTCAGTTTTTCGGTCGGTCGGAAACTACATTTTTTCCGTCACACAAGACTTGTGTCTGTTCGTCGTTTCATCCCTAACGCTCTCAGGAGATGCTCAATGTTTTCATTTTAGTTCACCATTCCCCGTTTAGGCGGCTAATATACTACTGAAAATTGATAACAATCATATGATCGTTACTTTTGAAGAAGGTACTTTAAATTAGTGAACAAAATCAGTGTCTTTGACCTGGTGATTACTTTTTTCTAGTCCGAGAGATAAAAGCTGTGTGCACCTATTGTAACAATCCGTGTGTATAACGTAACCGGTTTTTCAACGGGCGTATGATCCCTCTGAACTCCGGCACATTACATTCATTAAAGTCGATATAATACAGCATTTTGTCAGCAAGAGATGTAGACCAATCATATTCATGCTTTTCAAAAGCAACTAAATTGTAGCATACCTTGCAGATGACCAATTTTCGTTGTTTCTTGGAATATTCGTCAGAGCAACTACCTTTAGAGGCAATCATTTTTTCGATCTTATCAATTCATGTGCCACCATGAATGATGTTTTCAAGCCAAGCACCTCATTGATTGTGATGGTGACGTAACCGAGCTCGTCAACGTTGTATACATACAGGCTCATCCCCTCCTAGGCTAACATCGATAGCGTGAGCATCGTTTTAACGGTTCATACCTGTGGATTCTGGTACCAGCGCCAATGTAATAAGACGTGGCAACGTTAAAACTCCTGCATCGCAGACATATGCGCGAAAATCTCCTTGATCTAATGAGTGGTGTTTATTCTATCCCAGCAAATTTACAGTACTATAAAGTAAAGCCTTGAACAGTCCGTTTTTGGTTCATCTATAATTTCAGACTCTCTTGAATTAAAATACAGATTTGCACCAGTTTAAGTGCCACAAATGTGTCAGTTCAATGCACACTTTCCTCGGATTTAGTTTTATTACAGGATGAGCTTCAAGACACAGGAAGATGCTGCCATAAAATTCATGCGTGTGCGGTTGTTGCATCCAAACCTTCTCAAAGTTTGACCTAGAAACCAGCGTGAAGAGAGCGTTAGTTTTTTTAAAAAAAAGTTGTCCTGATACCATGCCAACTGTGAACATGCACTTTGTCACGCAGAGATTTATGGGGATTGACGGTGAAGGCTCTGAGAATTCCTCTGAATTAATAACAGGCCAACATTTTGTCGATTTTTCACTGAGACTGAACACGTCGCGCAAAACACCATTAGCACGCATCGTTGTGGTTTGGAGCGTGGAGTGCCTCGCGTCGTTCAACCTCCAAGGAGGTTTTATTCGGCGGGTTCGACATGGTGCCCCGGGGGGTTCGCCTCGCTTCTTTCAGTCGGCTGGTGTTCCAATGAATATATGCATCTCCATCAGTCATTCCGAAGAATTCCCTATTGTCAAGTTGGTAAAACTGATCTCATGGGCTTGAACGTGCGTTCAGCATAAAATTCAACACGCGGTGTTCCCGAGGATGTCTTAGTAAGCTTGCACCACAAACCGGTCGTTATGGTGCGAATGGAGTCCCAAGTTCAACGCTAGATCTTGCAACAAAAATGGTGGTATCCACTGTCATCACGCATGACAACCAAAAATTGCGACAAGGATTTTGTTTTACAAATCTGTCGGGGTTTATTCCAACTATTCAACTGCTCCTTTGAACCATGCACGTGATGTGACCTCTGTCTTTAATATGTGAGAGAATCTAGAGCAAAAACTCACCAACATGTTTGACGCAAACAGACATGTGTACTACTCGCTAACGCAGTACAAACGGGCCATTCCCCATTGGTTGACAGATGTGAGTGCGTCACTCTTCCCTACGTGGATTGTGCATCGGGGTCCCCCACGTGTCATCGCTCCGAATAGGTGCCTGTATCATGAAATTAATCTGTTTTGTGTAGTCTACATTTGGTCACTAGATGCATCCTAATGTATTATCTTGGCGGTGGTTGTTCTGTTCATCTCAAAGAATGTCTCAGGATTTCTGTGAGTTGTAATCCAGGTACCATAGTCCGAAGCGTAATGAGAAATCCGCTATTCCCGACCCACAACCATAGAATCTAGACTATTTAGAATGCCGGAAGAGATTATGCGGAACATCTCCAGGCGAATGTAAAGTTGACCAAAATGGGCAACGAAGGGTCGGATAGAAAGGGAACAAGCAAGCAAGAGACAGGAGGTTCACTTGGTTCCTGAGAATACGCGCGCAGACCATTTGCCCTTCAAATCACCATTTCACGTTACTAATGAAGTAAATAACACGAATGTGAATAGTACTCCCTATAAAGTTCCCAACCCTCTATAACTCGTCTGTCTTTGAAAGCAGATTTTGTATAATTGATTAAATGCACTCATCAATAAAACACGCCTCGGTGTCTTGAACACCGTACCGACTGGAAATCGAGATGGTCCTTAAACGGAATACCATGAAAAAAAGATTCAGACGGCAATATGCTTAGTCATCACTAACATCATTTATTTCGAAAACGAGTGTGTTTCACCTCCTGGATCGTTATCATATTTTTCAATCCGACAGTAGATATCTGAGAAATGTTGATTCTATCGTCAGCTCTCTTTTGAACAGTTTGAGTACCGACCAGATTAGTTCAGTAATGTCATACCGCTTATCTGTTGAAAGAACCCCATATCTTCGACAACCTTGGGAGGCAGACGTGAAATTCGAAGGGGTAATTTCACCCCCAGGTTCCACCCGAAGCCGCCGGTTATCCGGCAATATAATGCATTCCCTAGGAATTTGCTTGTAGGTCGCTTATGCTAGATGGTGATACTGTGTGAGTTAGGAATTTTACTCTGGGTATGGTTAACAAACATGTGTTTTTCACTTATTATTCATGAAAAGACAACAATAAGACAGGTGTTTTGAAATAACTACTCAACTATTATCAAGAAACACACTCATTTGCAAATCAATTTGGTTTTCACGAGGGACTCAAATGAATCTCTCGTTTATATTCTACAACTGAATGTGCTGTTTACGGGCCGCCTTGTGTTTCAGTTGGCACGATATTCGAGATAACGCAGTATATTTTCATAAAGGAAACTACTGACAAGGTTTCTGAAAACTCTTCGCCAGCTGACGACGGGTTAAGCCCTTCTCCGGGCTCATCAGGTAGGCGCAGTCCCCAAGTTTCCGTCAACCTTATGTTCTACTTGAACCCAAATTGGACTGTTTTTCAAGAAATATGAAAATATACTGCGATATCTCGAATATCGTGCCAACCGAAACCTGGGGCGGCCTGTGTGCAGCACATTCAGTCTCCCGTAAAAAACAAATTGATGCGCAGCTGAGTGTATTTCTCGAAAACTGCAATTTGGGTTCAAGTAGATCATGAGGAAACTCGGGGACCGCGCCTACCTAATGAGACCTAAGAAGGACAAAATTGGTCGTGGGCTGTCGGGGCGTTTTCAGCAACCTTGTGAGTACTTTCCTCCATGAAAAAAAACAGTGTTTCATTATGAAGCAAAATTAACACGTCTGTATGATTGGTCCTTTGGGACGATTTTCGAACTTTCTGAAACTAGTCAGTGAAGGCACTAGCTTTATAAATCACAGTGAAATTAAGTTAGAAATACCCGTTCTTCATCAACTGTATGTTCAACACAGTCTTTAGGCCAGGGAAACATAAAGCACCGATTCGGGATAAACCGAGAGTCAAATCTGTCTCCCGTCGCTGTTCGGGAATCCATGAGTGTGGCGTCTTGTCCGTTTTATATCAAACAAGCGGTAACAGTTAGCAGATACAACATGTTAAGGTACTGTAACGTGGGCTGAAGCAACCAGGAGAAGCGCACGGTGGTTTATCTTTGGTGTGCTGCAAGTTATTTATTTCCAAGGTCCAAGTTGACTGAATCTGCCAAAATAAGTAAATAGTCCTATCAGGAAGGTCAGCTTCTTGAAAGCAAACACTGAATGCCTGAAATCTACAGAGACTCTCAGCTCCGCTAGATGTTGATCAGACAGACAACGCCCCCGCAAAACGCAGTGCGTCGCAGCCTCGTGCCAAGGCCAGACCGCGTGCGTCAGCATTGGGCCAAGTTCAGACCTATCGCTCCAATAAATAGCTTGAGACCGTCGTACTTTTACACTCACACGCACTCACCATCTAGAGCATGCTTGTTCGGAATATAGCTTTGTTTTGCCCTTCATTGTGTCTTTTTTTCCGCCACTAGGCACTGGAGCGGGTAAGCAGCAGACGCCACAGATTGGCGAATCAGCAGATATGACAAGTTTGATACAAGTGAAAACTCTCACGCGAAAGTTCAATTTACTTTCCGTTGCGTTCGCAAGTAGTATGGAAAGTGTTTCTCCAAAAATCAGGAAATTCAGGGGAGTATGGGCTGTTGATATTTAAAAATCATGGATCACAGCTTGCTTCAGCGTTGTTTAGCTTGTATAGACAAACATTTTCGGAAAAACTGCTCCCAACTCTCGAAGAGCGGCAGTCCCAGAAAAACGAATTAGACAATTTATGTCTGGTTGGGTCACTGATGAGTGGTTAGCATATCGTCAAATTATTGGCACTGTCAGCCAAGGACGGATGTTGGCAGTGTTATTTCCAAAATACATTAATGCTGAACGAGTCCAGTGCTTAGAGATGATGAGCAAAGGGTAACTGCATCGTATGGTGGTCCACAAGAAGTCAACTCTTTTACTGTGTAGTGAGTATCAAAAACCATTCCAACTCTAAGTGTTTATGACTCGTAAGTGATCTTCATTCTGTTTTATTGTCGTCTCAGACTCCTAAGATTAGCCCAACTATTCACACGAATCTGCTTCATCCGGCACGTCCAGGTGCGCAAGATTCTCCCTCCATCTTGACAATAAACGTGGAGCAATAAAGAACTGGATATATTTCTCCTTGTGCCGTTCAAATGCATTGCTGAGTCACTTGGGATGAGTGACACTCATTGGGCACCATAACTCACTCACAATGCACGAGATGGCAATCGCGATGATATCTCCGTAACTAGATGGCCTGCTCTCTGAATTCCATAACTAGGCAGCTGCCACTCACAGTCTTTGGTTACCCGCCTCCCGCCTTGTTTCTCAACCACGATATTGCGCAATAGAACGCTGGGCAACACCCAAGTTATGCTGAAATAGAAGTAACCGGGTCCAAATACCATGAATGATTATCTTTTTAGCAAAGAATTTGAATAACCTAGGGAAGTACTTACGAATTTCCCTACTCACACAATTGCCAAACAACACTGAAGGGATGAGGAGTACCGGTTTCAGGAGTGCCACAAACCCATTATTTTCCCAAGCTCGGCGTTTTCCAAAGCCCAGTTATTTTAGCACCATCAGTGGAATGGGGCAATTTGTCAACGCTACGCTATTCCAAAGTCATCCTCAACGCATTAGTTGCTTGCTGTTTTGTGAGTGACAGTTGCTTGAAAACACTCTGATTTGCATACGCACACGGTAACGCGAGGAAAACTGCAACGTTTCCAAAAAGTAAACAGGAAATAAAATTAAAGCCATCCGTTGGGAGAAAAAAAACGAAGGGTATTTTTGGTCTTCGGTAAGTTTTTAAACGGAAAAAAAGACCAAAACTGTTCACTCTCCACTAGAGAAATATGGATCAACGGTATTGTGACGATTCGCTCGACAATATGAGATATAAACGCTCCTCATGGAGAGGCGCTTGTCAGAAGATGTTACATCAGGAAGGTACCAAACAGGAGATTGAGACCGTCAAATTCACAGGAGATCAATCAAGCTATGCGAAGACCGTTTCCAGAACTATCAGATACTGTTTATATATAGTCAAGTCACAGACAGACAAGGAGGAATTCATCCACTCAACCCTGCACTGACGATGTCACCTCGATTGGTGATGAAACGTTTGCAATCCAACTAAAAAAACGAAGGGTATTTTTGGTCTTCGGTAAGTTTTTAAACGGAAAAAAAGACCAAAACTGTTCACTCTCCACTAGAGAAATATGGATCAACGGTATTGTGACGATTCGCTCGACAATATGAGATATAAACGCTCCTCATGGAGAGGCGCTTGTCAGAAGATGTTACATCAGGAAGGTACCAAACAGGAGATTGAGACCGTCAAATTCACAGGAGATCAATCAAGCTATGCGAAGACCGTTTCCAGAACTATCAGATACTGTTTAGAAGCTATATAGTCACAGGTAGACAAGGAGGAATTCATCCACTCAACCCTGCACTGACGATGTCACCTCGATTGGTGATGAAACGTTTGCAATCCAACTGCCAAGCTCAGCGAACAGACTAACAATCAAGCAGCGCACCCAAGCTACCTATATTCCACAACATTGCTAACACAAGAGAATAAATTGACCAATTCATAGAGACGCCTTCTACAGAAGAATCGTAAACAGCGCTGTGAAATCGGCCAGAAGGTGATGTGTTACGAGAATATATGGAAACCAGCCCAAAATGAAAGTGTGTGAGTGCGGTTCAGGTCGGTTTTTAACCACAGGTATCTCAAAGGTGCGAAAGTACTTGGTCACCAATGCTATGCTTTCATTTTTTTCTTGTTGATCGGTGGGCCCAATCCTATCGATAGATGCATATTTTTCCGCAACAATTTCTTTTTCAATCCCTAGTGAAGGAAGCCCTTGCAGTGGAGTTCGACACACCGGCCGACCGCCAGGAGGCTATGAGGCGGTTCAAGACGGCCTGGATATGGCCCAACCGTGTTCTTCGATAGCCTACAGCAGTCGTTGGATCGCGCTTTGCCGGGAATCGGCCGAGGCATCACTGGCCATTTTGCAGCCGCAAGATCGGACCGCATTTTACACTTGTTTTATTGGGTAAATATTACAACAGAGTTAGAAAAGAACGCTAGAAAGACATTCGAAAAACGATCAAACCTTTCCATTAGCTTTCGCTGCTACCGGATGTCATTGATCATGATTGCCATCAACACACATTTCCGTCAGCCAGATTAGACAAGTCGAAGAGGAATCCCGGAACAGTTCATATTCCCAACAGAGGACAAGCATTTAGCAGCTCCCTCAATTTCGCCAACTTGAGCACGAAATTGGCAATGTTGTGCAAACTGATGCAGACAAACTCGCAAGAAATCGACGATAAGAAAAATGGTTGAATGACAACGGGCTTACTATGTATGCGAAAAAAAGTCAACAAATAATCGTATTCGCTGAGCCACAAATGAACGTAATGCCGGTTTGTGGTTTTGAGTCACGTGATGAAATCGTATCATTGTATCGCCATCTAAATGACTTCAATAGTTTCGATGCATCTTTACGTTCCGTTATTGTAAGATACCCATTCGTACAGATAAGAACGCTGAAGACGTACCGAAAATAACACTGAAAGTGGTGGATGGCCCCTTCCCCCTGCGCATTGTCCCAAGTCAGGGACAAGACCTTGCGTTTTGGGCATAAGTTTGGAGAAGAACATGAGATGCCGCTTATATTGCTCGGAAAGATGGGTCTGTTCTTGAAACTCCGCTCCTGAGTGGTGATTTCCCTCAGACTGTCGAATCTAGTCTTCTCAATGAAGACAGATCTTTTCCCTTTACTTGAGGAACGCATAAAATTGATATTCGACTTTCGAAAATATGTCGGATGAGCTTACAGTCAAACAAGCCTTTGTCATTTCTCAAATGGGTTCGTCCTGGATTCGTTCGAAGCCGTGGATCATCCAGTCAGTTCTTCAGGAAAGTTTCCTGTTGATACGATAGACGAACTCGGGAATAGACGACATTGTGAAAACCTGTTGAGGCTACCCATATTTTGAATCACAATAGTACTCCTGCTGGGTGTCGTTTGAAAATTTACAGTCTTCTGCGCGAGTGCTATTGCTTTACTGCTTCAATTTTCAACCACATTGAGCGTAGGAGTCATTTAGTCTAAAAACCTCGTGAGAAGATCCAGAGGGTGGATCTTGGTGGTAAGCGAAGCGAAAAAATCTGAGCTACCTTGTTCACTTGTCCAACTCTTCTGTCTACTCCTGACAACACGTGACAATTTTACTTAATCCAATATCTGAACGTGTAAATCAATGTCTCAGTTCTTGTTCCACTTCACTTGACTTCGTTTGACACCCACTTGAAATATTCTAAAAATGAACTGACTGAATCTCGATTAATTAAACATGCCGAAGAAGCTCAAAACTTTTTTTTTCTTCACTTTTTCTCAATGAAAATGAGCTGAAGGTAAATACTGCATAGTTTTTCTTCAGAAATGTTATGCATACTACTTAAAAGGAAGATTCCAAATCTCCGAAAGACAGTGATTTAAAAGTGTTACATTCCGCGCGAATTTTGTGATCCGGGTGTGTCGTTTATACTCTAGCAGGCCAACCAATGTTTTCACTTCAAACTTTCAAAACGTTTTACTTCATTGAAGTGTGACCTTCCGCCCTATGAGTCTTGCCACGGTGTTAATCACCTATTCGATCCATATTGTCAACTGCCAAAAAGAAATAAGATGGCTAGTTAAATCGACTCTCCAAATGCAATGTGCTATTTGGAGGATAGAACAGTAAAAGTGCAAATGAATGCTTGTTTTCACTCTTGGTTGACGTTAAAATTTTCTAAATTCATGTTTGGACTTGTCCTTTTAGTTTTACCCAAACTTTCTGCATCAAGCGTCTACTGTCGACATTTTCCTCACTTTGAGTTGATATTCAAGTAATTGTGTGTGTTCCCTCTCAGCTAAATCGGCCTACAAATGCAAAAGTCAAGATTTTATCTGATTCTCTCACGAACAGTAGTGCTGATACCGAACACAGCACAACAGTAATGCGTGTGCAGTCTGTAACCGATCGATGAGTTTCTCAGATTCCGTTTTGTGAATATTAGATCGCCACATTTCTTTCCGCTCGCATCGCTTTCAAGTTTTATCGGAGACAGTTTCACCCTTGACGTAATGCTCTCTGATATATCTGCACTCTAGTCTACTGAATGGTCGAAAGTATCTTTAGAAACCCGTCACACAAGATATAGCCTTCTGTGGGAAAGGCGAATTCCACTATCCGGGAGTTTCCTAGAGTCTGCTATGATTTGGATTCCTTCCCAAATTTGTTGTGGACAGGGTGTCGCATTAAAGATATCTTCACCTTACGCGAATCCTTATACGTCGGTGTTATATCTGCTGATTCGCCAGTCTGTGGCATCTGCTGCTGACCCGCTCCAGTGCCTATTGCCGAAAAGAAAGACTCACACAACACCTACGTTCCGAACAAGCGAATGCGAAGGCGTGAGTACGTTTGAGTGCGAAAGTACAACGTTCTCAAGCGATTTATTGGAAGGACAGTGTCTGAACTTGGTCCGATTTTGACGCACGCGGTCTCTACTTGGTACGAGGCTGCGAGGCGCTGCATTTTGTAGGGGCGTTGCCTGACCTTGATCAACGCCGACTCGCGCCGTCTGGGTTTGATACAAGGCTGTGAAGCGCTGCATGTTGAGGAAGCGTTACCCTGATTACAAATCAACAGCCGGCTGATCTGTCAGGTTTTCGCATTTCCGCAATTCCGCCTAGTTGGGTGGTCCAGTTCTTTCCGTAATCAATGTACGGAGTCAACTTCAGTGACATCACAAAATGACAGACATCCATAGGACCATGACCGATAACATTTCCCACGTCTCTTGTCTACTCGCCGTTCGTGTGACAAAACTGTAGCATATGCTGACGGCATACGCTTACTTTTTGTCCTATGGTTTGTTGGTGATCACATCAACTGTTAGTTAACCAGTGGAACGCTATTCGGTTCGGTGATTCGGTCACTGCTGTGGGAATTTCATGCTGCTAAACGATGAAGCACTGGACAACGAAATCAATGTTTTATTCGCTTGTATATCAATATGTAATTTTGTGCGCAACACCTAGAAGTATTCAGTTAATTAAGCCAGGTTCCAGATGCACTGGTAGGCATGGTTCTTCCAGCACGCAGTTCCGGTTACATATTTCTGCCTATACACACGAAACAACGTAGTAACATTCTTGAAAATGACTGGAGGCTACCAGAATATGGGGAGCCGCAGGCCATAGGAAGCCAATTCACTACTCCCCATGTATGGATAGTGGAAATCTTGTAGCTTCTCAGTGTTCCGAACTGGAAAATTTTACGTCTTTAACACTTGACGACAAGGATATTCACACTGTTCGGTCACTGAAAGCAGCATCGATCTTTTGGCTTACTGAGTGTGAATAAATACGTCACTGCATCACCTTGAGTGCAATCGCTAGTAATCAATTGGATAGATTAACTCAACGCAGCAACCTTCTGAGCAGCGCATTACGAATCGCGATATCTTAAATGTCGTAGCGACTGAAACACGGGCAGCCTGGTGCAGCACATTCAGTTGCCTGGAAACATCACAAATGAGAGATTCAGCTGGGTTCCAGGTGAGTCTTTCGCAAATGAGTGTATACTCGCTAATTTCGTGCAATTTGGTTTCAAACAGAACCTAAGGTTGACGGGGGGATTGCGCCTACCTGATGAGCCCGAA
>NW_008751695.1:511027-527877 GCF_000715545.1 Opisthorchis viverrini
CCATAGGACCATGACCGATAACATTTCCCACGTCTCTTGTCTACTCGCCGTTCGTGTGACAAAACTGTAGCATATGCTGACGGCATACGCTTACTTTTTGTCCTATGGTTTGTTGGTGATCACATCAACTGTTAGTTAACCAGTGGAACGCTATTCGGTTCGGTGATTCGGTCACTGCTGTGGGAATTTCATGCTGCTAAACGATGAAGCACTGGACAACGAAATCAATGTTTTATTCGCTTGTATATCAATATGTAATTTTGTGCGCAACACCTAGAAGTATTCAGTTAATTAAGCCAGGTTCCAGATGCACTGGTAGGCATGGTTCTTCCAGCACGCAGTTCCGGTTACATATTTCTGCCTATACACACGAAACAACGTAGTAACATTCTTGAAAATGACTGGAGGCTACCAGAATATGGGGAGCCGCAGGCCATAGGAAGCCAATTCACTACTCCCCATATATGGATAGTGGAAAACTTGTAGCTTCTCAGTGTTCCGAACTGGAAAGTATTACGTCTTTAACACTTGACGACAAGGATATTCACACTGTTCGGTCACTGAAAGCAGCATCGATCTTTTGGCTTACTGAGTGTGAATAAATACGTCACTGCATCACCTTGAGTGCAATCGCTAGTAATCAATTGGGTAGATTAACTCAACGCAGCAACCTTCTGAGCAGCGCATTACGAATCGCGATATCTTAAATGTCGTAGCGACTGAAACACGGGGCAGCCTGGTGCAGCACATTCAGTTGCCTGGAAACATCACAAACGAGAGATTCAGCTGGGTTCCAGGTGAGTCTTTCGCAAATGAGTGTATATAATTTAATTTCGTGCAATTTGGTTTCAAACAGAACCTAAGGTTGACGGGGGGATTGCGCCTACCTGATGAGCCCGAAGAAGGGAGAAACCGGCCCGGGGGCAAATGTTTAGCAACCTCATGAATAGGCTTAAAAAAACTTAACGTCCACCGTGTTGAGGAATGTAAGTAACGCTTTATGTATCACTCATCAACTAGAAACGCCTGTCAGTGGCCGACATCCTCCGCTCGAGGTGTCGTCTAGCGAACAAGCAAACTCTATTTGTGAGGCCATCAGCTAATACTTTTTGAACACAAAGTGCACTATGGACGAATTACATCAAGTGAATAAAAAAAACCTTGGGAGAGTAAGATGGAACTGCCTCAAAATACATTCCAAAAACCTCAGAATGGTGTTTATTACAGTGGTGGTTACACGACTGGTTCGTCACATATCGCTCAGTCCAAATCCCCCCTTGGCGAAAAGGTACGCACCTCTAGTGAGGTCTGATGAGAGAGAAACTGAAGTCCGGCACGCTTTATCCGTTTGGTTCTCAACTAACTAAAATAACTTCGCCCGAATAGGGAGGGACTGTTCAGAGGGCAGTGATGTGAACTCCAACAACCGCCTACGGAAATATTAAAGGTGTCAATTTGTGATAACATGAAAGTTCATCGGTATCACGGGGTGCATTTGGTTTAGTTTCGTTCATATTCACACCACTCTCGTTTGAATGGTTGTTCTCCTGTTCTGGTGAGTCCACACCAAAGGGGGGAAGTGCTGAACTCGAGTTCCGCACTTGTTAGATCTCAGCAGTGCATATATTTGGCCGTGCCACGATTTAAACTCCGCATATCTGACTTAGATAGACGTGGTAGCATTATTCCACTCGCGCCTTCATCTGAATTTCCAATTATGAATAGGCGAACGTGTTCACGCTTGAGCGACGTGAGTGGTATGTTCGACGCCTACAAAGACGATCCGATAACTGTCCTGGCTTTGAAGACCAGCTGACCTGCCTGTAAGGACTTCCCAATCAGGTAGCGCCACAGGCTCATGAAGATCACATCGCTCAAGTGTGAACACGTTCGCCTGTTCAGACGTGATAATTCAGATGCGTCCAATGTTCGTTGGTGGAGTAACGGTTACACGTTTGCCTCGCATGTCAGCTGTCCGGAGTTCAAATCCCGGCACGGTCGTTGGATATGCACTTCTGATGAGCTCTCGTAAGAGCGAAACTCGAGTCTAGTGCTTCCCTTTGGTATGGACTCACCGGAATAATTACGCCAGAACAGGAACACGGTCGTTCAAACGACAGTGATGTGACTATGAGCAAAATACCTATCCCGCAAAACTTCAAAATTGATCTCTGAGAAATTGTTTGAGTTCTGTCGTGGGGTTTGCGTGATATGATAATCTCTTACAACAGTGAAACTCGAGTTCAGTGTCTTCCCCCCCTTTGGTGTGGGCTCACCAGAATAATGACGCCAGGACAGGAGGACGGCTGTTCAAACGAGAGGAATGTGAACGTGAACGAAATACATATCTCGCAACCCCCAGAACAGAAAGCGCTTGGTTAGCACTAAAATTACACCATCCATAAACTGAAATTTTGAGACTGAATCATTATTTTACATGCTAGATGAGACATTCCTTTATAAGCCAACTTAACATGCGTAGCTGCACAATAAATTTGCTTTTATGTTACATGTTTTCAGGTGAATTTCAAATGTCTGGTGTTCAGGCGAGGTCTGTTCACAGCGAAATTCGGCGACGATGATTATGGACGAAATATCTCCGAAAAATTGGGAGAAATCGGGAGTTCGAATCACTCAGAGGATGCCATTTCTGTGGGAGCAACCTACACTGGCTACTGAAACAACGTTTGGTTCATCAAGGCCTTTCGGAACGCTTTTTGTGTGTCTTAGTGCCTTGTCTACTATGCATCCAACGGACTTGCCCCCCTTAGCCATAACAAAACACGGAGTGATAGAACGCAAAACATTTTTCAATACCAAGACTTACGTCATAACAATTCGTCCCAATGCCCATTCTTGGTAATCATCCGGGAAAACAGGACGTGTCCGTTTCACCCAAAAGTGCGTCTCTTATGCATTATGCCTCCTTGGTTTCTCATTTAATAAGCAGCGGTGATGACAACAACCGTTTTTGTCGTTCTACCCGAAACGGACGTCAACAGGTATGCACAGTCAGACTTCCCCGATAAAGAGAAACTGTAGCTGTATCTGGAAGTCCCTTCAGGAAGTCCTGGAGAGTAAACACTTCCGTAGAACGACTGCTTGTGCCCAGCCATGTGGAAATCACTTAGAGGATAAGATTACGGTTTATCGTAGGTGTGCAAGCCCCAGAGGTGAAGTTTCCAGTGGAGCGGTTTTCGTGAAATGTGGTGCCGGACAAGTACCGATGAAAGGAAGAAGGCCTTCGCTGCGGAGTTATTCATTAGAAAATGCCAACTGACCGGTTACAGACCATTGGACAGGGATGCAATACACTCATTTGCATCTTTTTTTTTACAAAAACTGGACACCCATCTTCTCCCGAAAGCGTCTTCTTGAACGTTCCTGAATATTCATTGACTCCAATCATGCCTTGCTCAAATCCAAGCAAATGTTACAAAGTGACTCCACAAATTCCGCAACAGATCTCCCCTTTTCAAAAGACGCAAAGCGAAATTCCACGAACAACACATACTACTCGCGTGCCTCCCCATTAGTAGTATCAACGTTACACCGATTTGAATCACCAGTACATCACAGTGTACTGGCTCTACCGATCATATTAAATTTTCGCAGTACAAGCTTGGACAAGGGGAGGAGAGTGTCCAAGAGAAGTAACCTTTAAGTATTCTAATTTCGTAAAAATGTCATTAGTACTATATGAGACTCAGTAATGTTGTAGGAATCGGTGTATCCCGGTTTTAGTCAATCGGACCACTTGCGTAGTTAGACCACGAATCTTACTTGCGTCTGCCGGTTGCTGTTGAATACCTAGTAACACTGCTTTCGCTCTCTGTTTGGAAATTCCATTAGTGGACAAACAACAGACGAGCTTCATAATCAAGTTATACTCTTTCACACACACCCAGAAAAAAAACAATTAAATCAAACTGACAAAGATTGTCTTTTTGTAACCAGGCTAGGTGACTTGTTCTTCACATGCGTGCATGCACATTGTGAAGCATTAGGTGGGCGTGTTTTTGTTTTCGTTTCCAACTCATTGTGTGTCAGGTCGACTGTGTGACGCGCGAGTTATGAATTATTGCGCTCTTACCACTTCATCAAACTGAAAACTGTACGATAACAACACGTGTGCTTGTGGTGCCTCACGGAGTTCGCCAACTGAATACCGCCCGCGCAAACACGCACACCAGTAAGATACTAATTAGCGAAACCTCTTTGTCCAACAATCAATCTTCTTTAGTTGGAATAGTTTGAGGACGAATTCTAAACGTTCGCGCTGTTTTTGTTACCAACACCTCCCCCGGGGGGCAATAAGTTGTCACAACGGTGAGCTTCACGAAAATAGCTTTGTTCATTTTTCCGCCAGATTTGTGTGACTTTTGTCAACCTTGGTTGGATACAGCATAGATTTGTTATCTTGCTCAACCTTGCGTGTAATCCAACCATCAAAGACATGTTCGAAATTCGAAGCCTACATAAACGGCCATAAAAAACACAAAAGAGCTAATAAAGTTTTAAACGAGAGGCAGAAAATTGGAAACTAGTCATCCAAATTTGTAAAATGACACGTGGAACAATTTTGAATGTATGTGCAAGTGAGTCTAGTACAGCTCAATCGATCGTTAATGTCTAAAAAAGGCTTAGGCTTGTGGTTTGAAAATTGCAAAGCAGGACTACATAGAACTACTTAGGGCGAGATGGCTCGAGTGTTTGGGGCGTGCACTTACTGACCGCAAGGTCCGTGGTTCGATCCCGACCTCTGGCTCTCGACTTCCTCTGTCTAGGCTTGGGCAACCTGACAGTATCCCAGCCATCGTGCTTCCTTTGGGTGGCATGGCAGCTAGGAACCCGAAGAGTGATACAGCTGAACGATTGAGCATTTTCATACTACTTACCAAGACCTCCGACAGAACCGATGAGACTAGACAGCTGGGCGATATGCCAGTAGCTGGATGCACTGCACAAATCTGATCTGAGCATTCAAGTCAAATTCACAGCCTGTTTGTACCCACTTGAACGTCCGGTAAACAAGTGTATTCCAAGCCGAATGCCACCAAAACTTTAGTTTCCTGTCCCCGATCCCATTTTAAGGATAAAATCGCGTCTTCCTGCTAGGTATCAGCTTTCATTCTGAAGAAACGTCATCATACTGGCGAAAGGAAAAAGGCCTTCGCTGTGGAGTTATTTATTAGAAAATGCCAACTGACCGGTTACAGGCCATTGGACAGGGATGCAAGACACTCATTTGCATCTTATTTACAAAAACTGGACACCCATCTTCTTCCGAACGCGTCTTCTTGAACCCTCCTGGAGATTCATCGACTCCACTCATTCGTCGGTCAAATCCAAGTAAATGTTACAAAGTGGCTCCACGAATTCCACAACAGATCTCCCCTTTTCAAAAGTCGCAAAGCAAAATTCTACGAACAACATATACTACTCGCGTGCCTCCCCATCAACAGTATCACCGTTGCACTGGTAGCTCAGATTACCTTTCCATCACAGCTAAAGATAACCATGTAGAATTTGAAAAAAAACTGGAAATAGAAGCCTGAAAGCTGAATGAATTGTTTCTTCAATTCCTTGGATCTGTGTTTTTTGAAACAGTTCATTATACTTACTAGTATTTAATCAATTTATAAGCATTGACGACTAGTTATCACGTGTCAGACGGAAATTTACGAACCAATCGAACGTTTTGTACAAATCCATTTTATCGACAAGCCACATATCACCATTTCACTCACGAATAATCGATTGATTTTCAACAAGTCCAAATCTGCACCGGTTCTTTTTAGACTTAATCAGGTGCAGGTGGCAAAATCTGGATACGGTTATCCTGGGGTCACACTTGTCCAGGTATTGTTTAAAAGTGGATCAGTACGAACCATTCTCCTGCTGTGCAGTCGTCTCTTTCCCAGGCTTTCTACCCCCACATGATAAGTACACATTTCATGTCTCACGACAGTCAGCTGGTTTTGGTTTATGCATTTGTATGCGCAGAATGGCAGCCCTCATTGGTATAGCTACCAAGACATAGATTATATATAGATTATGTGAAGCAATTGATTAGCCTGAATTTTATGTATCGATCAACATTTCGACCATGCACTATGGGAGGTAAATAAATGAAACTTCGAGGCAAATCCAGCAATGATCAAAGACTTGCAAAATCATAGATGACCGAAAATAGTGCTGTAAAGGAACATGGATATAAAGTAATGAACGTCGACAAAGGGCTTGATACCGTTCAGAGAATGTAACTGCATACTTTCATAAAGGGAACTACTCACAAGATCGCTGAAAACGCGTCGACAGCCCACGACCGGTTTCGTTCTTCTTGGGGCTCACCAGGTAGGCGCAGTCCCCAAGTTTCCGTCAACCTTATGATCTACTTGATCCCAAATCGGACTGATTGCGACAAATACACTCATTTGCAAATGAATTCGGTTTTCACAGGAGACTCATTTGGCGGCCTGTGTGCAGCACATTCAGTTGTAGAATATCATAAACGAGAGATTCAGTTGAGTCTCTCGTGAAAACCAAATTGATTTGCAAATGAATGTATTTCTCGGAAAGAATTTAACCGTATTTGAATTGGAAGACGCCTGGTGCCAGAAGGGCCTCAGTTGGGAAAAGGAGAACCGAGCGAAACCTTGTTCAGAATGAAACCTTTTGTTTGGAATGAATGTTGGCGACCCCCTTTCAGGTACATTTTCTATATAGAAACTTTTCAATGAATAGACGCAATACGAACCTGACCTTATGTAAACGCTTTTCAAGTAAAATCTAGAGTATCAGCAAGTTACTGGCCAGAAAAGGTAGTAGAAGGAGAGACCTACAAGCGTCGAGTACCGAAAGCAACTTGCTTGCAATACGTCCTTGAGGAACGTCAGAATAAAGTGATCTGGTGCTCCAGGAACTCGCAACCTATACCAGCATCCTGTTCGGACGGAATGGATAGTGGGGGCCAATTTTTCCAACTTTTTTCATAGTGCTTCCCTCCAGTGGGATTAGAGCACTTTATATAAAAGCATATTATTTTTTATTTGTTGTAGTTATACATGGTACTTTTCAAAATAAGAAACTGATGTTGAGTGAGTAACCCCATGGCCAGTGACATGACAGCGCTTACAAAAACGAAATGAACTAACTTACACACCTTCATCCGGAAGTTTTAAACAGAAACTGGAACTTATGTAGTATATTTTGGTCCGAACACAATCCTCGGGAGTCAGCTGCTTCGTAGAGGAGTTTTTTAATTTTTGAAAACGTTTTCATGCTGAAAGTGTCATGATTAATTTTCCTTGTATCAAGTGAAGTCCCAGATGTACGTAAAGAACAAATTACGTTTTTACTGTGTTTTCCAACGTATTGCGCATGCTAGCATGAGATCAAACCGTCGGTTTAAAACTTCCTGTACATAATTCAACGTTCCTCATACTCTGTGATCCGGTTTTTAATTCTGAAAGCAGCCGTACGCATGAGTCCTGCCGTTCACATGGTAACATCCCAAGTATGAACCTTACTCAAGCTAGTTTTGCCCAAATCTGGATTCTTTCTACAAATAGCTTTATTGATTCAGCTGGTCCAACCAGAATGTCCGGTGCTTGGTGGGGATCAGAACAACACAGTCACACAATCTATTTCAAGAATCCAAATATGGTTTCATGCTTCCGGTTTCTATGCCTCTGGAATCACTCTCCTAATCAGGACATAAACGTAGCTTCCGCTATTTTTACTCAAGTGCTTCAGTTCTCACCCACAAGGGGAGAAATCTGGAAAAAAATTGTTAGCGTTTGTGGACCTGAGTTAAACAGTGTTATTATAAACATCCGGTCCGGAAAGTATTGAAACAATAATTCTGGAAAAGATTTTTTTGATCCAGAATGCAGGAGTTTGATACGAATGTAGTTAGAGGTTCGAAAAACAGCTCTCGCAAAAAACAGGTTCACACAGATAAAGTTTCAGCTACAGTAAATTTGCTGTTGCCTTTGAAAGCGGAAATTTGTTGATTTATTGTATTTTATAATTTTTTCAAAATAACATTTCTAGTCTAACCAGTTTATTGCTCATTCACCAATCAGAACCGCTATTTACCGCTGGCACACACCACGGGTTCCTCAGAATTTGCCCACTGTGTACCGTGTATTCACCACTGAATATGGCAAGTATTCCAGTAGCTTGATCCCACAAATTAAGTAATTTAAACTCAATTTACGTTATTTATGTTCCCCAAGTAACTGACGTTGTTTACAAAACCAAGAATTTCCCTTTGATGCGAACAACACTAGATGCACCGAGGAACACTCTGTTCGAAGTGGTATTTATCCCCTCTGTTTTTGTGTCTTAACCTGACTCTTCACCACTTGTTTCCCAAATGGGAAGTAAATGATCATTCCGAATTTGATTGGCTGAACCTCATACAGTGTTTCAAGAATGAACAACCCGAAGAAACTACTAGAAATCGATCAGAGGAACGAAGTCAGTTCGCTACACAATTCAGTAAATAAATCCCTATTTGCGAGAAATACACTCATTTGCAAATCAAGTTGGTTTCCGCGAGAGACTCAACTGAATCTCTGGTTTATGATATTCTACAACTGAATGTACCGCACACAGGCCGCCTCATAATTCAGTTGGCACGATATTCGAGATATCGCAGTATATTTTCATGAAGAAAACTACTCACAATGTTGCTGAAAACTCTTCGACAGCACACCATCAGTTTCGTCCTTCCAGGGGCGCATCAGGTAGCCGCAGTCCCCCAGTTTCCGTCAACCCTATCTTTTACTTGAACCCAAATTGGACTCATTTGCAAATCAATTTGGTTTTCACGAGAGACTCAACTCANTCGTTTATGATAGTCTACATCTAGATATGCTGCACACAGGCCGCCTCATGGTTCAGTCGCGGGCTGGCAAAGAGTTTTCAGCGACCTTGTGAGTAGTATCCTTTATGGAAATCCCTATTTATTTTGTGGACCATTTGGATTGTCGCAGTGCGAAATTTTGTGTTTGAACTTATCAGCCCCAATGGCCACGCGTCCAAACCCCTGTTAGCCAAGCCGTCGCGAATCACCCATATCCCATTGTGAGTCAATAGACAGTTGCCATTGACAGGGGATGAATTTTATCTTTCTCCACATTCTCAGTTTTCCACTTTTTTGTTGTTGATGTGACACCGATCCAACTGAATTCCTTGTGTGCGGATCAACGAGACCATCTGTTTGTTTGGGAGAGATCAGTTTGGTAGAGATTAGAAAACAAATAGATTATCTGTCCGGGCTATTTACACAGGGCTTCACCGTGTGGCATTCAAAACAGGTAGAGTAAATAAACCAGGCAGCAAAAAAGCTCACAGTTGTCTGACAGACCCCCAAAATTCCTTTCGAATGAAGAAGTCAAAACAACAAATTGGTGGGAAATCGCATTGTGCCGCAATCCGAAATTGGCCAGTCACTTAACATCAAGTTCAACTATGAATCAGTAGTTGGATGAATGTCCTATTACGTAGACTTGTGTGATAAATCTTTCATACTTGTACACTTTGTTGATTTCGGAAATGCCACTCGAAAGAAGTACGTGGAACGTTTTTCCCCTCATAATAGACAAGGTTATTAATAGGTCGCATCCAAAACTCAAGAGAACTGAGATACCAATTTTTTTGAAAAGTAATTAATATTTGATAAGATGTATGCAGCTGCTACGAGTGCCCTAAGGCAACTGGGTTTTTCATAGCATTTCATGAAAAAAAACACTTAGAAAACAAGTGCCTCTTACCTGATGTTATTTTCGAATGAATCCGTACGATTTCTGCCAGCCTTTCCTACTCACAAGCATATGCATATATTGGGAGAATAGATACTTTGATGTGATGCCGACGTTCGTTGGATTGACAAATTGCTTCCCAAAGACAACTTACTTCAGACCACATTCATGTGCGGCCAACCGTCCGAAACAGAGAAATACATTGGGGTAACATCGAGCGACCTAATTGTGTATGAATAATTCGCGTTACTCATCTCATCCGTTCCAATGGTCACCAATATGAGTCGGCTTTTTTGATGCACCAGTGATTCGAATAGGTATTTACTCATTTATTGTAACGGTGAGTGGCGTTAGTGCTCGGTATCTTGTAGATTCGCTCCTCAATGAGCTGTGACCTGGGATTAAATGTGTTCAGAATTCTGGACAACTATCATTATACACCGCCTCAGGCTGTAGTAGGATTGGGTTGGACTGGCTGTAAGTAAACAAAAACTACACACGAACGCAGTCTGTTCTCGCTTTGTTTACGAAACGCCTTGATATGAAACGTAACAGTGATCCGTTAGGTATACACCGTGAAAAAACAGTCGTAACTGGCCAGCGTTTGGACTGATTTGATGTTTACTTTGACGATTGAGTGTCCAATTACTGCACAAGAATTGAAACTTGGCAACAGGATTGGGGCAAACTCGGCGACGCTAACACCGGAACCGTTGGCTGTGCCCCACAGACACACCTGAATCCTTGTGCGTGTACCAACGAAATTCGATCAGATCGATAGATAGAGGAGGTTAAAAAGAATATGAAACGTAGCCTTTCGAAAAAAATGGAACGCCTTTTCCTCGCAGCGCACAAAATGTCTCGTGGTCTTACGAAGCGGCTAGTTCCATTGTCTGTTGAGTTCATAACAAGTTTTATCTTTTGCCATTTGAAACCACGCAACAAGCTTGTTCAATCTGTTTTAGTCTGGTTTCCGTTGCTCACATCGAGATGGTCTCCGAAGTCAAACATCAGCTGACGATTTACGCATCTTCGTGGAACAAAGCAAATACACCGGGTTTGATAAAACATGTGGGCGGTTCACGTCAACTTGGCCGTCGCAAGCATGGATGGAGGTCCTCAAATGGGTGTCTGTTCGGCGATAAACAAATTTTACGATTTATGAAACGCGATGTTGACGGGCATGATACATTCATCCATTATGAGAAGTTATTGTAAAACCAAGAGCGTGGGAAAAAGCACTGTTCTTCGGATGACATTACAAGCTCAAACCAAAGCTGAAAATCCAGTTTAGAGCAAAGCCGCTTCCACAGACCCTGAGCGCATGGGTGCACGTTGATCGTGTATTGATGGTGTCTCCACGACTGGTGACGATGCGTTTGCTGGTAGACTGTCAAGCTCAGGAAACAGCTACGGAGAACAACAGCAGCCACTCGTGGCTAGGAAATATGGTGGGATATAAACCGAGCGTTACAAAGTACACCACCCTTAACTAAAATGTCACGTGCTAGCCATTGGTTCGCTGATATTATTCCTATTCCACTTCGCTAAATTACTTTCACGAAGGATCCGCGTCTGCTCCACCGGTGGAGATACCATAGCAGCCCACCAGGTGGGCTGTTAAATAACGAGAAAAATGACTTGCTCAGACACTGCCAGCTGGACAACGGATGATCCGCCTGGTTGTCTAGACGAGCAGGTCTGGTCCAAGCTACAGGTAATTTATTGATAAGTAGTCATCCTTGGAAGAGAGTCATTTCTTAGGGAAGACGCAAACATGTCACGGTTGCTTTCTTTTAGAGTTGGTGCGTCAAGGCTTGCCCCTCACCAAAAAGCTTTTGTAGTGAGGAGCAGGGTTATCTTTCGCAGACAAAAATGAGGCATAAACCCTTCAGCGTTTTTGACGTGAAGAGTAATATCCGCTGGTCAAGCGAACTTATCGATTACCTAGTGCTCGCTTACAGACCGTCACGTTGAGTACACAATACAAACGAATAGTTCCCAATTTACCGAGGAGACACTGGGGGCGAATTCTGGAAGACGCCTGAGGTCTTCACATTGGTGAGGCTAGGTTTTACAGCCAGAGATTAGGAATACTGTCACGGACATTGAACCCCCGTTATTTTCGTTTCTGTCCCCACAGATGACGCGATTTCGGTAACAATAGCTGCCAACGTGGTGATGCACGCCTTGATTTCGTCTGTCACATTGCCGGATCGTAATGATTTTCCAAAAGTCAGTTTTATTTGGCCCGATTTTCACCAGTCTGATCAAACTATCGGGTCTGTGAACCACGACAATCCCTCAACAGGTGTCGTACAACTCCGTGGGGACCGACACTAAGTTGATGCAGCAGCTGAAGTTTCGTAAAGCTTATAAAACAAGGCACTGAAGAAAATTGTCGTCAGGAGATTCGATTTTTCAGAGTCCCGTACTCATATTTTCGGCCGTGGCTCATCTAGATTACAGGTTTGGACGACACTGAAGAAAATTGTCGTCAGGAGATTCGATTTTTCAGAGTCCCGTACTCATATTTTCGGCCGTGGCTCATCTAGATTACAGGGGCTTTTGGACGACACTAAGACCAGTATCCCAATCCTCCGACGATTTTACCATTATTGGTCGCGAAGAGAACGTGAAGTAAGCGATTAAGCAACTTGAGGATTCTTGATTGGTCGCCAAGGTTCCAATATCATTCGGTTCCGCGAACGACACAGCGTTGAGTTACTGTTCCCCGATCGTATGGAAACTGATCCCAAACTTTCCATGGAAATCCGAATTGTTGGGACCAAGGATGGTGTTACCGCCGCGAAGGCGGTAACACCGCGGCGCTCATTAAAACTACTGAAGATGAGGTTGAGCACAGTGTCTCCGTGGACCCAAGTGTTTCACATGATATATTATCATTTATTTTTGAACAGCATGGTCACAAACATAAAAAGGGAGTGCAAGCGATGAATGCGAAAGACTAACAGGAGAATATGGGAGAAAAGAGAGAAACGTCTCATTCGAGATCATGCCAAGGGCAGTGCCAGTCTGATAAGGTGAATCCCAAAGTATGTAAAGATTTTGGTATGGGAACACGCGTCTAAGGACCAACAACCAAAGAAAGGACAAACAATGGTGAATGCTCTTCAAGGCGCAGTGTGCGCTAGCACAGTCAAGACTCGCACATCAGGCACAAAGTGACCGTCATACTGGGTCTGGTGTGAGATTAAATGGCAAAAATGTACCTTCAACGCCATGTGCCACGCATAAAAGTGTCATAAGTACGCAGGGAGCCCACAATGGCAAGCAAACACAAGTCACTGACTGCGACCTTAGGAAGTCCCAGTCCAATAACAGCCTTAGCGGATTGAGGAAAGCAGATCCCTCGATAAGAGATGATCACCGGTTGGTGAACCAAAAAGTCGATATCACAACCGATGGCATGTAGGGCTGAGATTATGGCGAGGGAATGTTCATCAGCACCATACTTCTGCTTCTTCTCATTCCACACTATCTCTCCACGCCCATCCGAGACTATGCTAACGTCTATTACAGTTGCACGGCGATCTCGAACAGCGATTAGGTCAGGTTTAATGAACGACGTAGAAGTAGGGGTTCTCAACTCCTCGAAGACGGTGTACCCCAGTCGACGTAGACGTTTTGCAAGTTCCCTTGCAACCCGATTATGACGAGCACATCTGGCATCATGCGTAAACCAGCAGGGTTGCAAAATATGCACCAAACTCTCCGGTTGGCCACAGTTTCCACGACATAAGATCGTCTGGCCACCATGACCATGCCGAGCGCTTCTAACTCTCGTCCTAAGCAGGTTGCAAGAAACTCAATCCCGTCACTCTGAAGTACAAGAGCAATAAATGTGATGGTTAAATCCTGAGTTAAGACTCTGCACCATGAAGGTGCTAACTACATTCCAAAAGGGTGAACCACTTTTGTTGCTCTACTTCGGGTCATTTCTGAGTTAGGACGATCGTCAAATGGTAGATCAATGTCATCCGCGACCCGACCGATCTTCCTCTAGGTGGGACTTTCATAGTCATATTTGCTGCTTCTGGGGGTCTACTCACCATGCTGATACCAGTGACAGAAAGGAGGAGAATAAACACAATGAACCCAAATATTTATGGTTGCAAACCCCAAAGCGTCAAGAAATGTGGGTAAAAAAATGGAACGAACAATGTTGCCGAAATCTGAGTGAACTTCTTTTTGGCCGAGAGTATGTAAAAGAAGTCAAAGTCTTCTTTGAACCCAGTAGAAGCGACCGAAATAGGCCGAAGGTATACGCGACGCTGGCGACTTGACGTAATATGAACAAACGTCGGTGAACCTTCTTCTGGTTCAAATTCTGCTCTCTGCCTCATGTGTTGATGTCACGTTGATGTCACGTGATGATTGAAGCTAGTAACCATGTTATCACTGGTGTATGACTTGCACCACTGTGGTTCGAATAAACGACTTGGTTGCCCTCGGGAAAGGTTATAGTAGTACATCAGAACCCATCCTAACGTTCAACCCAAGCCCCGGTTTGGGTTGGGGTAAGACATGAGTACAGAACCAGATGGATAGCTGTATTGTCGTCGAAGATATTCAGCCGAATGTACAACCGTGGGTGAATAAAGTTATTTCATGGCTACAGTTCACTGAAGATAAAACACCGAGGGCTGAACCATGTGTAGGTAACCGGATAACTACACCAAGCTACTGAGCCAGTAATTGTCCGACTCCTGGAGCTGAATCTTTGCTGACATCGTATTCGCTGTACGTACAAGACCTGTTCTAAGATAGCAGTAACATAAAGCGACAAAACCGCACTGCCGCCTTCACACAATGCCTTTTCTGAGACTGATTAATTGTTTCATTTCTGGCTTTATTTTTCATGCCTCATGACGGACAGTCAATGTCGTCAATCATTCTGTTTATACTACCACCATTTGATTTATTACTTTCTTGGAATAATAGTGGGGATTTATGCTTCGTGCGAGAAGCGATATGATGAAGGAAGGTTCTGTGGAAGAGAAGAGGTGAACAAGTGCCAGGAGCCCGGGAGGGAGGGAGAGCGCCAATGAATTGAAGCAGTCACTGATAAGATAAATTAGACAACATTCTGAACAGAAACAGAATGGCCCAGTGTATCTGCACTCAAATGTTGCAAATTCAGTTGGAAGAATGTTTGTCAGATAGGTAACGTGATGATAATACAGGAAGCTTATTGAACTCAGATGCTTGAGGCACCAAAACAAAGGTGAGAGTGAGAGTTCTCGGTTGATGTAAAGTAAAACGGGCATCAGAAAGTGGAGGGATTTTAAATCATTGAAGGACTGACCTTGAGTAAGGGCCAAACAGCCTCCGAAAGTGGAATAATAAAAAACATAACAGTTGTGGCGAACCGCAGAAGGACGAGGTGAAAAGTTGGGAATAATGATGAGCGACAGAAGTTGTGGAAAAGAATGCCAAGCGAGCGGAGAGGATAATTGAGGATATTCGGGCGGTATGAAAAGGGGTTTTATGTGCGAACAAGGCTTTGTTCAAGATCCACAGAAACAGTAAACATGAGATCAAGTAGCAGGTAAGGTAACAGCCTGATCAGATCAAGCAGAATGGATTCAAATTTTTCAGAAAGGCAGTTAATAACTAGAAATTTCGGTGTGGGGCGTGGCAGATCATGTGATGCTGAGATTTCACTTTACGCCGTATTCATAAATAGGTTCATGGATTACCACTTGAAAGATTCAGGTTCCATCTTCATTAGTTCTTGCTAATTAACACCGTTGACCTCGCTCACAAAAGGGTAACGATATTCAAGCTGGGTGTCGAAGGTTCGTTGTATACATACCAACCATTTGCAGTATTTAATTGTCAAAACACACATTATTGAGGAAAATATCGGTAGCTCAGGTGGCGTAGGTGGTCTTTGGCTTGTTTGCTGAGCTGGGTAATTTTATTGCAAACGTTTCATCACCAATTGAGGTGACATCATCAGTGCGTAGTTGTGCGTAGCAGTGGGTTAGTGGTTGTGCATTCATTTGTGTTACGTGTTTGTTGATATACGTGCTGGTAGCCGGGGATGACCTCTGACCGCGATTAGTTACTCGGCCGGGCGGCTCCATTGGTTGTTCTTTTATCCCGTGTCCCCATTCGCCGATGCCCACGTGGCCTTTGAGCTTGGCATCCCTTGCCGTCGTAGTCTGGTCGATGTTGGAGTGAGCTTTGTCCTTCCGAGTTCCGGCTTGTGACCTTCATTGATCTGACTCCGAGGAGTTCGTGGCCAATAGGTAGTTACTTGATACGGCATTCGGAAAATATTTTTAGAATGAAAAACTTGACACGTACCAGCCCTCATTACCGACCACTGCGTCAGTAGTAAATTTCGTTCATGTTCCTTACCTCTTGCACATCTCCGTTATCATTGTTCCGTCAGTGAAGTCAACCGATGATGGAGAACCAAGAAGCGCTGTCCAGCTGTTTCACTCGTACAGGGAATTATCGGCAGTGCGCTTCTCACGAAACCCAGGAAGGTTCAAACCTGCGATATTCCGGCCAGTGATTGAACATTTAACCGATCGGAGTTGAGTGCCTGCCCACATGAAATGGCTTCAATGAATTGAGTGTAAGCGGCGTTAACTGACAGCTAATCAAACTGCTCTTCAACTGCTCGAGGCCGACGGATGAATCGGTCCAACGCTGGCCAAAAGATGACGAGTGTGAGATTCTTTGAGCTTCTGTTGTTGGTTTCCAACAAAGATGAAGCAGCTTTGTTAGTGCTCTTAGAGCTTCAGCGCAGTGACAGTGCAAAATTTCAGTTGAAAATTACATCAGCTCCTCACTCAAGGATCAAGTTCTCGATTGTCTGGTTAATAGCTTTGTCTGTGCTTATTCTCATTACTGAGCGTCTTTTGGTACGGCCGCTTGACCCAAATTAATTTGTATGACGCCAGTTTGTGTTATGTCAGTGAAGAAGCGACGGCGGGCTCATGTGGGCTATACTCGACGGCGAAAGATCCAAGGGTTAGAGAATCTCCACATTTTATTTTATTATATTTTAAGGTTATATATATTATATATATATATTAT
>NW_008751695.1:529534-560382 GCF_000715545.1 Opisthorchis viverrini
TTATGTTTCAAGATTCTTAAGATCCGTTTGTAATTTATTTGTCTCTCTTCAAAAAGTTAGATGAGGAAACGAGCAACTTTTATCCAGTGCACGAGAACACATTCGATGGAGTGACAGGTAAGGAACACGGGAATGAAATTGTCAACCTGACTGGTCTCATTAATGACAAAAGCATTTCCTAAAACGCATTTCCTAAATGCATTTTCCTAAATGCATTTCCTAAAACGCCAGACGTTCATAAAAATCAGTATAGTTTACTGGGGTTAGTTAAGCTAACTGGAAAGTGCCACGCTACACGAAGAGCGGAAAGTTACTATACTTGTAGGTGAAGCTCTATGGACAAATATGTTGATAGCGCTCACATAATCAGGGTAGACAAACCAAATCGCTATTTTCATAAAGGTTGGAAAAGTGAAGGTTTGTTTGCATTTTGTGAGCTTTCGTGTACTGATAGCGTAAGTCGGCATAAATTCCTGAAAGCGATATTGATCTCAGTGTTCTTTTTCCGGAGGAATCACCCATTGGTCCTTCTATGCCACTGAAAACAGTCACACAGCGTGAATCCAATTTGTTTCTCCTTCTTTACTCACTTGATGCACTTTGAAGTGTTGAAAAATTATGGTGAGCTCTAAAATGACGGTCGATGAGGTTTGTCACAAACTGATTTGTTTTGATTATCTGGGTCGAAGCCCAAAAACCGTTCATCTATAATTTGGTTTGTCTGTCTACTGTGGTAAAATATATCGCCGCAGACAAAACATGTTGGCTACTCATTACTAATGAGTCTTTGTAACATGACTGACGTGTTCATAACGGCTGATAGTGTGAGGGACTACTGACGGCATAAAGCAGACCGCGCCCTGAACTGCTTCCTGTCTGTGCCCAGATGCACACACCTGGGTATGAGGCGTCATCCCCGATTATGCTAGTGTGTTTAAAACGGGTGTCGCCTTGAGAAACATGAGCAGCTTCAATATGAATAGTTTCCGCCCTGCTCTAATGGGGAATGGGTGAAAAGGGCGTGATCCTTGATTTTAGTTGTAACAAGGGGGTACATGTCACGGAGTGCTTATTTAGATGTATAATCATGGGAGTCAGTGTCACTTCTACCGGTGTAACGGTGATACTACTTATAATGGGGAGGCACGCGAGTGGTATGTGTTGTTCGTGGAATTTCGCTTTGCGCCTCTTGAAAAGGGGACATCTGTTGCGGAATTGGTGGAGTCTCAATGTAACATTTGGTTGGATTTGAGCGAGGAAGGATTGCAGTCAATGAATATCCATGAAAGTTCAAGGAGACACGTTCAGGAGAAGATGGATGTCCAGTTTTTGTAACTAATATGCAAATGAGTGTTTTGCATCCCTATCCAATGGTCTGTAACCGGTCAGTTTGCACTTCCGCAGTGAAAGCCTTCTTCCATTCGCTGGTAGTGCCAAACGTTCAAGTAGATGATTACCTGACAAGAGTAGTGCAGATGGCAAACAAAGATTTTATCCAAGGTTGGAAGGTGTTTCGACCACTTATGGTGACATAAATCCAGGTGAGAGAACGGATGGTAATCCATCGTGCACTTGTTGTGAGACTCACTAGTTTCACCGCGAGCCATTGAGTAGCGTACACAGAGTCCGTCGTTTCAGCTGCGAATGGGCAGAACAAGAGTTTAACAGAACCTCAGGGCTTGCGCCTACCTGATGAGCCCCAAGAAGGGCAAAACCGGTCAGGAGACTGCCACCTTGTTTTCAGCAACCCTATGAGTAGTGTATTGCGTCTATTCAACAAAAGTTGTCCAGGCTTCACACAAAATTGTGCACAGTCATGATGCGCATTAACTGCGCATATTTCTCATAGCAATAGTGATTATAATACTTGTTTTGTTTTCCACCAGAACAAATACAAGAGCTAAGCAGATAGTTGGTTTGTCACTAGAGGGTGTAACTAGCCATTGTTTAGCTGGAATGGGGAGATTCGATCTTGATTTTGCTGCCAGAAAGTGAATAGCTGAATGGGACGACTAAAAACGCTTTCGCCATTCGTTTAGTTGCACCATGGATTGGTTGCTGTGAGCTGGGCAGTTTCGTGATAAACAAGGCATATGGTCAAAATTGCATTGTTAAAAACCTCTGTTGTAACAAACGACCCCAAAAACATGGAAAGAACAGCTCATCTCTTTCTAAGTTGCATCTGTCATTTGGAAATAACATGAGATTCACTGGCCTTAGAAAGCATTCCACTAAATCATGAGGCCAAATATCTGTAGCTAAGCAACGGTAGTCACCCAGAGTCACTGAGAGAAGCTCACAATTGGAAATTTCAAAAAAGGGTACACGCGTACAATCACACAGGCTCTACAAAACACGGGCAGTTGTTTACCCCCAAGGTAGTCATCCATCATAGTTGTTAACAGGTGTTTGTATTTAGAAAGTGGACTACCGCACACGGAGCATGCAATCATTCGTACATCCAGAGCTAACGTTTCCAAGCCGTTTGTCCCCACAAACTGATTGTTTGTTAGTATCAAATGCCACCCACTTCGTTCGGCGCTAGAACATCTTCGCTCGTTTTACTCTCTAGTCCAGAATTTTTGGTGTAATTCCAATCCGTTGTACCAGAGAACCAAGTTCAATGAAAATATGACACATTAAACTTCGGACCACTATATCAGAAGATAACTTTGCTATCGTTTGTTTTTGAAGAGCTTGGCCAGAAACATGGAAAGTACATTCAAGTGATGGGTATGGAAGGTCTACGGGAGAACGATGAATAAAACCAAAGAGGCGTCCCATTCGAAGTAGTGCCACCAACAGGTACCATCAGACAAGATGAATCCCAACGTATGTAGGGCTTCCAAGGACGGTGAGCTCAAATATGCGGCCACACTGCACCTTTTTAACTTCCTTTCAGAGGTGCTTCGTTTTGCACAAGGCCATCAAAAATCGGTGTTTACTGGGCAATTTTCTTCTGGAGATTTCGTAAAAACTCAGAATTTATCGTTCCAGAGGATTGATCTGTCACAATTCTTGCTTGAAAAACGTTGGGCGACACGGCATCCCTTAGTTTTACCAAATCATTTACCTGGCCCGCTTGGATTGAGTAGTTTCGTTCACGCATAACGCAGATGAAGGAATCACATTGTAAACATAATTATTCGACTTGAAAGGTCTTTGGCAGTTCGACAAAAATTCCTTTTGCCACATCAGTATCCCAAGATGAGGTTAACTGACCTTTGGAGTCAGAGATGTAACACAGAAAGGAAACATCTCGTAGCCAACAATGTATCGTGCCGAAACTCAGCTGTTTCCAGTCAGCAAAAGAAGGTTTTCTTCACGTACGTTCAGTTCGGTGCTTAATTTCGAAGTAAACTTGATGGAAATTTGCAGACAAGGACTATCGAAAGAGTTTCAAAATGGACAAAACTATTAGTAAACTGTGTAGATTTTTCATCCACATTTGGATTCGCGTCGCCAAAAACGCTCCTTCTTGTTTTGTCCAAAGTTATTGGGTTATTCATTCATTTCATTTAGTTAGTTATTTATTTAATTACTTAAGTGGAATAGACATAACACTAAAAAAGCCATTCAATTGCTCTAATCACCATTTTGAATAGTTTGGTGTGGTTGTGTGTCTATTTTGTCATTGACTGGAGAGCTAGAGTAAGAAGCCTTAACAGTAATAAGTCAGAGTGCGCATCTGGTTCATAGCGCCACTGCTAATCAGAATGATCAGAGTTGACAACCCTTGACTTGGCAGAAGAGTATGAAAGAGATCACGAAACGCTTGGGTGCTGTCGGTGCTACTCGCCTTCCAGGATGGGGACCGCGTGATCCTCACTGTCCGTGGTTGGAGACACTACAAGATATGGCTGCCAACCGATGTCAGTGGCGTTCTTGTTGTCAGTTTCTATCCAGATTGCCTAAGCGAGTGTCTGGTGGTAGAGGCACCTCGGAATGATTGTGGTAAGATAGCACTAAGTCCTTTCCCCGTCCACCTTTATTCTTTTCTTTACAATAAGGCTTTCAAACAAATCATGGTTGTACGGCAGTGAAGCGTCGGTGTTGAACACTGATGTCGTACTGTCGATGATGATGATAACCAGAATGACACCACTTGATGTGCTTTAGTCCACACTACAAGAGTAATTTAAACAAGGTTGATCACGCAGACTCAGTGACTGCCTTGTACAGCCCACTGTCCGCTGACAAGGATGTGCAGATGTCACTACTGTCGGCGCAGATAAGTAGTCAAATGGTCCGTTTCTGGCCTTAAGGCCAGTGTATCACCGCTGCATCCATCGGAAACATGTCGCCTCGATTTATTCTGCCCAGACTAGTACACAATGCAGTCCGGTTATGAAGTTCAGCTGTACAAATTGAGTACACTGCGACTCCCCTTTCTGATTTTGACCCAAGGGGCATCCCTACCCTGCCGGGGAGAAGCAGTTCTGGATCTCATGATAACAGCGCATCAAAAGAAAGAATAGTGCGGTACTCGAGAGATTCTTCTTGCAGCCACCGTTGTGATGGTGTCGTAGGATATGACCTGTTCACGTTTGGCCTTTCAAATACTTTCAAATACTTGGCGTCAATCAACAAGTACCAGTACTCGGAGACTGTGCCTACCTGATGAGCCCCAACAAGGGAAAAACCGGTCGTGGGCTGTCGAAAGGTTTTCAGCAACCTTGTGAGTAATTTCATTTGTGAAAGTGGAAGAACAGTTCAGTGCTCTCTAACATAACTACAGGAGAGCTGCTCTAATCAACAAAAAGATATAATGTACGCGTTTCATCAGTATCAAAAAATAAAGACACCCGTTTTGCCCGTACTTAAGACTCCAGAATAACCAACCCACTAGAACTCAATTGGGTCCACATCCACTGCTTTGACGTGTCCCAAGCTTTGACAAGACGATTTGTTGAAACAATAACGAAGCCAAGACATTTCTATCCACCACAAAACTGAATTGACTTCTTTTTTGGAAAAATACAATAGCATTTCTCGTATTCGCGCCTGAGAAAGCGCGATCATGTGCAATTTTTAGGCCTGAAACGTTCTGAAAAAGTTATCAGCTTTTACCTGATTACTTTGAAGGAATCTTAACTTCCCGGTTTGCCCTGTATTCGGCTGGTTTTGCAATCCGGTTCGTAGGCACACAGTGAACAAGTAAACGAGAAAGTAACTGATCAATCAAGTAGGTAAGAGTGTAATTAGGCGGGTACTTAAGTGACTACTCAGGCGGAGAAAGAGATCATTGGCGCAGCGGATTGACTTGAAGCAGATGTAAGGACCTCTGTGGCAAGCCTTGTTAATGCCAAGATACCAACACAACTAAATAGATAGCACAAGTATATCTTGATGATGAAGCTCACTATTTTTGACTGGTTTTTCCGTATGATTAAGTGCGAATTGTCTAATTGCTACCGTAAGTTGAATTCGTAAAACCTACAATTCAGATAGGCTGTATCGTGATAAAGCGGTGACCAACCCTGAACGTTCAACTTGGATTTACGAAAAAAGATGTAGAACTAGAAAGTGGTCTGAACAGACCTCTGTGTGTACACGATTGTGGCCTTTAACTAACATCATTCCGCAAAAGCTCGAAGACGTTGGATTCCGGTGGCCCACAGAGTCTTGAAGTGCTTAAACTGGCCATTTACGTATTGCACGATTGCGTGTTTCGTTCATCACTGACGCCCATTCCCTATCTGCCCTCTGCAAGGCTCGCACCAGCTTTCTAGGGATCTGATGACAAGTGCATCGATTCATTCTGTCCAGTAATATCTAAATGCAGCTCCAAGTTATCGAATAGATGACCTTCGTAATGCAGCGGTTATGTCTAGTCTTGGATTTCGTCTCCGACACAAATCTTGATCCTGTGTATAGTACTTGCAACTGAAAAACTGGAAACTTACTGTTGTCGCGAGTGGCTTGCAAATAACTAGCATCTCCCGAACAGTATTCACAATTTGGTCTTGACGGGGGACTCACCTGGAGCTCAGCTGAGTCCCCGTTTTGTATGATGTCTTCGTGCAACTGAATGTTCTGCTCCAGGCCGTCCCAAGGTTCAGTTGCTACGATATCGTGATATATGCATAGACGTCATACACGACTCATGAGGTTGCTGATAATTCTTCGAGGTAAATATTGACGTCGCTCTTAAGAAGATTTCTTCCTTAGCGCCGAAAATTGTGGCATAACTAAGCCTTGATTGTAATCATGGGAAACCATCAGGCTTACCATGGTGCTTACTTCATGCGGCCTTCTGAAAGATCGTTTTCTGTAATCCCATTCTGAATTAAAGCCTATGTGACATATGAAAATACACACGACGTGGGTGAATGTTGGAACGTCAAACAAACCACCTGAAGTCATCATAAGAATTCAAATGTGAAAGCTCGTGTACGTGCACTTTTTGAGGACAAACAATTGAGGCAAAGTTTCACAAGTTTTGCCACAAAAATACCGGCTACCTCTGAACTCCATGGACGTTCCCCATGGACACCATCAATTTTTCTCTAAGCAGTTCTTTCAGAACAAAAACACATGTTTTGTAAACGGAATAATCTGATAGTATGATAGCCCACCGGTGTTCTTGCCTAAAGTTCAGGAAAAAGAGTGGTTAGTTTAGTGAAAACAGATTAAAGTCTGCAAGTTATTGTTCAATTCATACACGTCAAAACGGTTGGCCAGTTTGGTCTCCAAAGGCGTTCTAACTTCAGGGAATAGATGCAACTGGGAGAATCTGATTTGACCGCGAATCAGGATAGAGAGGTTCAGGAAGAACCCCATTCAAGGGATTCACGATAACCAGCTACCAGATTATCTCTCGTAAGCCGCTAGAACTAGCCGAACACCAGTGAGTCCCCTAAAAATTAGTGAAAGGAGAGTGCAATGTGTTTTCTACACATGCCTCCGATGTCCCTAAAATTTTGATACCTTGAAAATGTTGCGTCCTTTTGAAGCCTCACGCGAGGTTATATATTTCGGATAAAGTGCTGTTCATCAGCATAATGACCATACTATCGAACAGATAGATTTCTCACCTTCGACAGTTACTCTCAGTCAATCGAGGGCTAACTGCTTCGACGGAAAATTAACTCAAAACGGCTTCAGAAAAGTAAATTTCACTCGTTTTATAGTCTTATGTTTATAGTGATCTGGGGGACATCCCATAGGGCTGCTTAGACACTTTATAGTGTGGTAGAGTCACGTGGCCAGTTTAGCAGTAATACTATGTTCTTCAAGAACACATCAGAATGAACAGTGTGTCTACCTGACAGCAAGTAGGCTCTTGGCATTTACTCTGCGTGTCTCTCCTGAACATTTGGAGCAAGAAGATTCTTGTTCTTGAAACAATATAGTTATGATGTGATGCGACGGGCCTTGTTTGTTGTCGTTTCTAAAGAACCTATTCCCACTTGGAAAACTCCAAATCTTTGAAATTGTTTCAACTTCTCGAGAAATACACTCGGTTGCAAATCAAGTTGGTGTTCACGAGAGACTCAACTGAATCTTTCGTTTGTGATATTCTACAACTGAATGTGCTGCACACAGGCTGTCTCATGATTCAGTTGGCACGATATTCGAGATATCGCAGTATATTTTCACAAGGTTGCAGAAAACTCTCCGACAGCCCACGAGAGATTCAGTTGAGTCGCTCGTGAAAACCAAATTGATTTGCAAATGAGTGTACTCATCGAAAAACAGTCCGATTTGGGTTCAAGTACAACATGAGGCTGACGGAAACCCGGGGACTGCGCCTACCTGATGAGCCCCAAGAAGGGCGAAACCGGTCGTGGGCTGCAGATTTCATTTCAGCAACCTTGTGAGTAGTTTCCTTTGTGTTTCGACTTTAGTTGTATAGCTAGCCTGGTGGTTTTATAAAAGAAGGAGAGAAAAACAATGGTTCTTTCTTGTTCCAGTTAACGGTAACTGCGCAAGACCTGATGATAACGAGGTTAGTTGCAAAAGGACCGTTCTTCCTGACCAATTCTCTTGGCCAGGGCATTACAACTTTACGTTAAAGTAGCCGGAAATCACGTGTATGGTTAGTCATAACTATGAGCTGAGTGTGAACGAGGAGGAGCGGGACGGAAATTCAACGAGCGCTACATTCGAAATGCTATATTCGTGACCCAGGTTCTTGTAATCAAGAGAACTTTCTACGATTTTGACCTCCAGTTCGAATAACTAGACGTAATCAGCTTTACTAGTTAACACCCAGCCTTTAGAGCCCTTCGTCTACGTTTAGATCTCAATAACAGATGCATCGTATCGGATCATTCGGAGGAAGCGACGTTTGGTCAATTCTATCGTTAGCATCACGACCATCCGGATTTATGCGTGTGGCTCACGACGTCCTGTCATAAACTTCGAAGTTTTGGCTTCATTGCCAGACCCAGAACTCACAAAGTGCTCCAAGACAGGCAAATAAACATTTTTTGTCGCAATTCTCGGTCCACCAACCTGCATCTTGGCCTTTCAACAAGGCAGATTTATAAAACTGGCGCGAGCATTGGTGGCTAATGTCTCCGATCTTTTAGTGCACCGTGCCCAGATATGCACATTCATCATGTTGGTCGCTCCAAAACTTTGGCGGTTAGTTTATCGAAAGCCTATCAGAATCACTCAAATGATTTACGAAATGAATCAGTTCTAATCTATGGCCTTCTCTGTCTCCCTTCGTTCATCTGCGCATATGAAACTTTGTGTATAGAGAAAAAAAACTGACAGACACTGAAGCACCCATTTGCCAATCTGAAGTACCAAGGTAAATCATCCACACAGCCGCCCGAAAAATCAACGACTCTGATAGGGGTCGGCTAGAAATATTTCCAGATGCACACTGAGTGGTAGAGTGCTAATTTGCCATTCACAATATTCCAAAAACTTAATGTCTCCAGACTAATGGTGATTTTGTTTAGAAATAGCATCTGTTCCAGCAGACTTAGCTCTTTTGTGCAGTGAACGATATAAAATAGTTTCGAATGTCTCTCGTGAAAACCAAATTGATTTGCAAATGAGTGCATTTCTCGAAAACAGTCCAATTTGAGTTCAATTAGAACATAAGGTTGACGGAAACTCGGGGACTGCGCCTACCTGATGAGCCCCAAGAAGGGCGAAACCGGTCGTGGGCTGTCGAAGAGTTTTCACCAACCTTGTGAGTAGTTTCGTTTGTAATATAGTTTCTATTTTGTTCATTACTGTCATCACATAGAATTCTATTTTAAAATGACGATTAAAAGGGTGAGTTTCAAAGCACTTTGGACGACAGCGATGCTGGCTGTCCGAAACGATAAAGTTGGGGGAATTTTAGTTTTCGTTTTTCAGTAATGTTAACATAATTTGTGAATGAATAAAAATCGGTGGCAGGCTGTCCAATGCTTCCTTCAAACTTATCAGTAACGTTAAAGACACCTACTCCAAATCGGCATTACTATGGCGAGGATGACCGAGTCCAAACAGCACTAAGAATACACATTAATTCCGAAACTACTGCCTAAATGGTGTACGTTTGTCAGTACTTTGTTTTTTAGGCCCTTGAGAGCACTACTTTTGGAGGCTGGATCTGCTTCCTCATCAAACTGACAGTCCAATAACACTGACCAAGAAAAGATTTCGCTGCGGTCCCAAGTTTTCAGTCATCATTACTTGAAAAATCCCCACTTACGAAAGTAAAGATGTTCGATTTCGTTGCCTCAGCGAAACAGTTGAATCACAAAGACTGCTAGAGGGTAGCATTTGCCAGGTTTTTATGGAACAGGTCTTGGAAGTTGGAATCAGCAGTATGAATATAGAATTTTCTGATATGTCTACAAGCAAAACATGGTTCATCCCATGGCCAAAATTAAAGACAAGCGGAGCGTGAACAACTCGCGAATATCGTGACGTATTATGATGTATGTTGCAACGTTGCTCCGTTCAATCTCGGAACTATGACAACACCCGAACAAATGAGAACGACGAGTATGACGTATGAGAACCGTCGGTGAGCAAGCGAATGCAAAATGATGTCACTCAACCCACAGTTATTGGCTGGATATGTCTGTTAGAGTCAACCCAAGAGTGGTTATTTGCCAGTCGAACTATACATCTGACAGAGGAGGCCGGTAAAGTATCCTAGAAAATCAAGGAATACTAGGGATAGAGTCTAAGAATGCCAAGCCCTCACCGACCCTCTACTCTTGCTTGTACCGGTGTCGGCTAAAAACCCAAATAGCTTCGTTCCTTGGTTAGTATTTCGTTTAAAAATTGGTCACCGCAAACAACCTGGTCTACGCTGTTTTTCGAACTATTTTTTTGATACTAATGGCTTTGATAATCCATTTTAGACGTCATAAGCCAGGATGGAAGATCTCCGGGGATATACATTCCAGAACCCCAAATGCTCGTCCAACACACGAATTCCAGCAATTACATTTGTAAATTCGTAAATTTTCAAGCAACAGTTGAAGGGGCTAGACCTAATTTTGGCATTAAAAGTCCAGTTAAGCAAGTCTGCGTTAAAACTTCTAAAGCAGCTGAATTAGCCATGCTGATAATTTCCTTTTAATATCAAAGTAAACCTATTTTCTCCCTTGTATTTTGACAAGATAACAACGTTTTTGGCTGAAACGATGCATAAGTTGGACAATTCATTTGTGGAGAGTAACTGATGGATGAATCTTAGCTTTGGAATATTTTCAATCGCGCTTTCAATGGTGCTCATGCGTCCAAGCTATTTCCTTCAATGCATAGCTCCCTTCCCTATCCCCCCACTTAACAGCCCACCTACAGTGCTGTATTTACGCACTAATTTATCAACACCTGCCTCCAGTGCGCAGCTACCTACCCCACCTCCCCGAATCACCGATGGACGAAACTGTGGCAGCTAGAACCACTGAACGACAAGTACACGGTTCTTACAGCCAAGGATGGTGATGATTGGAATATTGATCGACCGATTAATGACGGCAAGTTCCCCGTGGATGCCTTCGTTAGATGCATCCGGTCTTCACTATGCGCACAAAAGCGGACGATTCTCCACCTGGTGTTCTACTGTTTAGTAGAAATCTGTTAGACTTGGATTTTAAATTTCTCATTTTGTCACGTTCAGCAAGGATTTACTGCTGGCTCGTGTGTTAGCTGCTTTCAAAAATGTTACCTGGATGGGAATTCAAGTTTGCCCCACGAAAACCGTTATTAGGTATTGCGCTGACTGGCCGACGAATAATTCTCAAATATTTTAGTTATTTTTGTTGCCCTACTTCCGGTCATAAAGTCGGCGAATTATGCTGCAACATACAGCCTGTAGCGTAAGCGTCGACGTCACTCCGTTAGTGGGCGCGATAGTTTCAGAGGAGGCAGTGATACTCATTCCAGGCGAGTTTCCTGCAAAACCAAATTGTTTGCAAATGAGTGTATTTTGATAATTTCGTACTATTTGGGTTCAATAAGAACAAAAATTGACAGAAGCTCGGGAAATGCGCTTGTCTGAGGAACCCCAAGAAGGGCGAAACCGGTCGTGGAAGAATTTTCAGCAACCTTATGAGTAGTGCATTACAAATATACACGCTTCAGGATATCTCGAATATCATAGAAACTAAAAGATGAGACGGCCTGGTGGAGCACTACCAGTTGCCTGGAAACATCACAAACGAGACAGTCAGCTGGGTTCCAGGTAATTTCCTCACAAAAACCAAACTGGCTTGCAAATGAGCGTGTTTTGCTAATTTCGTGCAATTCGGTTTCAAGTAGAACATAAGGTTGGCGGGGATTGTGCCCATGCGATGAGTCCAAAAAGTGAGGTAACAGGTCGTGGGCTGTTGAAGAATTTTCAGCAACCTTATAATTAGTGTATCACGTAAAATAATTAGTTGTTTGTAATTTTTATGTGGTATCGACTGAAGTTTTGACCTCTAGTGACACATTTGTCAGCGTTCCCTTCGATATAAGCACATCCTTCAACACTCCAGTATGACCGCTTACCGATCGCAAAAGGACGCCTCATTGAGAAGAACGTTGCACCGCTTTGTCATGACTCAAAGATTAAAATTTTACTTTCCTTTCAAGTCATCATCCGTTCGGAAAATGAGTTTAATGAGGCTGTCCAAATGAGCCACCAATTTATAAAGTCCACTTCTGCCATTGTATAGGTAACAAGTTTCATTTTGCCAGCAGCTGCGTTAGTCTCAATAAACCACTTGGATTACCTGGTTCTCGCGATCTACAACCTATGGTTTGAGGTTGTGTAAGCCTTTATCAAACTTCTACTATACCCCAAAACGCACTTTATCTATACTGATAAATCTACCTCAATCTGCAGGTCTAATAGTGGCCAGCTCAGTTTGTCCAGACTCGGTTTTGTGGTCCAAATTAACTTTTTGCAACCTTGAATAACATCGCTCGTCGATCAAATCCGTCACGCAGTGCTTGGTTTCTGTTCCTCACAGTTTGCGCTTTGCATTAAGTGTATAGGTATAATGCATAATAGGTGAAACAATAACTGTTTTGCTCGGGATAAACGGAAAGATGAGAGTTGCTGTCCCTTCAGCAGTTCTTTTCAGTATCCCGAGTCAAAACTACCCCGCTTTTGATGTCGCTGTCAAATTGTGGAATGTCTGGAAACTGGTCCGTGTATACTCATGCTGAATCACGTGATCCATGGGTTGTTTACTGGGGCAAACGATAAGACGGAGACAGGTTAACTTTGTGCTGGAAACTTGAGGCCGATTGTGCTGCATAGGTAATCCGGAATATTCTCAGGGCCGAGTGACCATTTTCCATTTGACACGAGTCACTTACAGGAGTTTCCTCAGGAATTTCTGTGTTCCCGCGGGTTCCAGCTATATTTCCAGCTACAATCAGACGAAACTTTATAGAGTATAAATTCTTGTGGGTAAATACAGGCTTCCGTCACCTGACTGACGCGCTTAGGTGGCAAAGATTTCTAGCAAATCGGTTATATGGGTTGACGTACCAGGTAATGAGGTGTTCTGCAAACATTACATAGCAGATGCATGCAGAGAACTGTAGGCTGTTTGCTGATCGACACACAACACTGGTAGTCGTGCTTAGAATGCAATGTTTATATGCTGAGTGGAGCGTGGCTGTTGGTGTCTTCATTGACAAAGCTTGTATCACGATACGCCCGGAAGGAACACAAGCGTCTGACCCAACGTTCAGGGCCCCTTTTGTCTTTTGTTTACCAACTGCTGATGTGATTAACTTTAATTGTCACTAAATGAATCATCAATCTTCATCAATCTTGATCCCTACAGCTTCCCCGTGAGGAAGTTGACTGTTGGCGATTGTTGTGAATGAATGAGATCCACACAATGCAGTTAAACACACGTTGTCAACAAATAGTTTTCGGTTTCCACAATTCTTTGCCATTCGAACGTTAATCAGTTTACGACCATTTTGGCAATCTCACTCTATCTTTTTTCTTTCAAAGTTCATGCACTTATACAGGACACCCTGTTAGATCTTCGCCGACGAGGAGAATGAATTGATCGGGATAAAATAATGAAAGGAGGACCACCGTGTCGGCAGACAGCGGACGGAAATTAATCAAAGACAGGTAGATAAATCTGGCCGTCACCAGCATCAACCGCATCCGCGAGTGACTCGGGGGGGGGGGGGAATGCAAATAAGTGAGAATTGCTGCAGTAACCCCATGCCTGAGTCACCCCTCCACGGTAGTTTCCCAATTCTGACATTATGGTCATTCGAATGTGACAAAAGCGAAAAAGAGAAAGCGGATGAACAGTCAGGACAGAACAGCTAGCCATTTCTTTAAAACGTCTTCGCTCTGTTTTTTTTTGTAATTTAAAGTCTGCAACAAAGAACATTGAGAAGAATGGGAACAAAGCATTTCCTACAACAGAAGGAGCATGATGGGCTTTTCGTATCTCAGATTCTCACATCATAGCGTTGCCTTCAAGATAGATAAGTTGTTATGAAGTACAATGCCGCAGGATTCGATACATCACTCCATGTTTCTAGTGAGCAGGTGATAAAATCATTCAGAAACTTGAGTGTTTGCAAATCAAACCCAATGAACGGAAAGAAGTTTAATGCTTCCTATTTTTAGCTTACGTGAGGATGTAAACGACTGTGGATGATTGTGTCGAAGCGCAAATTAATTCTCAAACTAACGAACGCAGTTAGGCGAGTAAAAACGATTTTTGAACGTGCCTCATGAAATTAAAGACTTCATTATGAAGCCGGACGGGTTCTTATTGATGCAGCTCATGCCTCAAACACTGTCCGCGAAAACGACATGTAACTTACGAAACTGTCAAGATCAGGTGCCTATAAATGTACCCATCAGAAGTCACAAGAGATATTGTGTAAATGAATTTTGCTGGGAAATATGTGGCAAAACAGCCCATCATCATCCATAACAAGTTCCTGATTCTGTGACGGCTTGCAGTTTGTTCTGCGGTGCTTTCCATTGATTCAGTGTTTAAATCTGACTCAAAGAGCCTCTTGCAGCAGTGCCATGACGTGTGTTTATCGGCAGACCATGCAATATCCTGGAGTTTGTGCATAACCAAAGAGGCCATTGCTATCAGGTTTCACGGTGGATGTGGTTAGAGGAGCGAAGTACCTGACGTGTTTTAAAATATGGACTAATTCGGCAATCCGATATCGCAGTGAGGCACTAAAAACACGTACAATGGCTCAGGGATCCTTCCATCCATTAAGTTTTGAGCCAACCCCAAATAAGCGACTTGTTCCATCTTCGTAGGTCGACCACCCGCATCATTCTTCATGGAGGCCTTTCTTCGTGGATTACAGTGTACGCAAACGTTGGGCGGCACTATAAAAGAGGTTCGGCCGGCTATCAATCCGGTCGAGGAAACACCTTCGGGATACGACAAAATGTCACCTGGAATAGCTGCTTCCCCTGTTTTTCTTGATGGGTGCTGATCACATCAGACGCGTTGTTCCCTGGAGCGAGATAATATTTACCGCTTCTGATTGTTCCTAAGGTCACAGCAGGATTATTTATAGCAATAACCGTTTAACTGAACATTTGGACAGTAAAGCTTGGTCACAAATATAAACAGATTTTAGGGTACGTCTCCTCGTTGAAAAAAAAATCGTTCAGCTGTAGCATCCTTTCGCCATGCCACCCGAAGGAAGCACGACGGCTGGGATACTGTCAGGTTGCCCAGGCCAAGACAGAGGAAGTCGAGAGGAAGAGGTCGGTTTCGAACCACGGAACTTCCTCCTTCCTCAGTTCCCAGAGGCCTATATCTTCAACAGGATGGCAGGTGGAGAAAACTCAATTGCCGTCAGTATCGCTCCACAGATAGAAACGTTACTTCTTGAAAGGTGTCCAGCTGAAAACTGTCGAATCAGGCTGAAAAACCTTCAGGCAACATCTGAGGCTTTCAAGTTGAGCAACTTAAAGTCTGTTGTCTGTTGGAAGGGAAAACCGCGGAGTCCTGAAGCTAGGACGGCCATCTGAATTGTCTCGATGGAAATCTCCGTGTGTACACAGTTATCTGACGGACATTGGGTTTGATAGATCAAGGCTCTACCAGCTGTATCACTTCTTTTCTCTATGCAAACGACCTGAAGTATTCTCAGCCGTACAAACACAGGGGGTGATCTCGTTCAAGGAGCAAGTTCACACATTTTCTCCCCAAATCCCACGTTTTTGCCAAATCTTGGGAGTATTCGGACGGTAAAATTCGTTTTTTTATACGAAACTGGGAAGGTCGTTGAGCCTGATCCTCCGAGAAGCGTGCCATCTATCCCGAGCGGTCGAGATCTTCAGGCTTGAAAACAATGGATCAAGGGGTAGATGAAAGCCCTTTTCATGTACACCCTCCTAATTTCACCCGGATGTATTTCCGAAGCGACTGGTGAAGCTCACAGCAGGAGTTGTAATCTTTTCGTACTCAAGTTCATGTAGATATCACCTTACAAACAGACGTGGGCACACCCAATTCAGTAGTCGTGAATGTGTCAAAGAGTTGTACAAAATACCCTGATGTTTATGGGCACTAGTTACAAATCCAGAGTCTACGTTTAGGTTGTTTTATGGAAATATTTTCTTGCTCTGAATAAAATTGTTTTATCCACTCTGGCAGAGAACGTAAGCCAACCGTGATGAATTTCACTAGTAAGGCCCGAACGTGGAAGGCCAATCATCATTACTCTACACGAGATAAGCTATTTGGCTAGGAATTTTGAACCTATCAGATTGGGACTGTGAATCAAGCAACTCAACGTCCCTTGACCTGTCAATCAATGAGGCTACACCCAAACTGTGCGCAGATGTTTTATTGTCTCGTCCGAAAGCCCTGACAGTTACTCATTATTCTAATACTTGGAAAAAAGCGAATATTCACAACCTGTGGGACGAAACCAAACGTTCAGCACCGAGATGAATTGTGGGAATCTTGTTTACAAAGATGACGATAACAAGGTGACGAACTCTTCTAATCCGTACAGCAAAAACATCAAAAGTTTGTCTACCAACTGGTAAAACAAACACATTACATGTTTAAGCCGTTCTGGTGGAAGTGATTGCAATTTCGACCCCAGACTCTCCGTACACGATGATTCACGCGACGATTTACGACCCAGATTGACACATGTCACTCCGATGTTGCCCTAATCACATGCTGCTAGGCACCGAAGCACTTCCGCAAAACAGCTCTGCTTCAAGCGTCGTTTACCCAGAGTGTTATATCCTAGCGCGCATATTTCTCACTGCGCCGAAACTCCAAGTTAATCGGTGTATGGGGTTTTTCACAACGCATATTCTACTGCTCAATTATGCAATATACCACGATGTCAACATTCGACTTGTGTACTCTTTCGATCCGCGAAAATGCTGGTCTGTACGGGATCGAGTCACCTTCAGTTTCTGAAAGTGTTATCCCATGTCACTGTGTAATTCATGACTAACCATCACTAGATACCCAGGCAGAATTTAAGGTCTTTATGCCCTTTCATTGGGAAAACTATCATAATGGCTGTTTGTACGAAGGACGGATCAAACGAACTATGATAGTTTGCTTGCAATTTTGGGGTTCTAGCAGATAGATATAGGTCTTTATGCCCGTTCATTGGGAAAACTATCATAATGGCTGTTTGTACGAAGGACGGATCAAACGAACTATGATAGTTTGCTTGCAATTTTGGGGTTCTAGCAGGATAGATATTTTATTCATAGTCACACCACTCTCGTTTGAACGGTCGACCTCCTGTTCTGACGTAACTATTCCGGTGAGTCCACACCAAAGGGAAGCACTGGACTGGGGTTTAGAGCTGATTAGCAGTGCATATCCGGTGGCCGTGCCGGGATTCGAACCCCGGATATCTGACATGCGAGGCGTTCAAATGTGAAAATTCGAATGCGTCCAACGTGCGTTGGTAGAGTAATGGTTACATGCTCGCCTTGCAAGTCAGATGTCCGGGGGTCAAATCACGGCAAGGCCGTTGGTTATGCACTGCTGATCAGATCTAATAAGAGCGGAACTCGAGTCCAGTGCTTCCCTTTGGTGTGGACTTACTGGACTGATTTACCTTGCGTTGCGAAAGTAGTATACACTAACGAGCAGCAAGAAACAAACTGCTTCGTAGAACGCACAGCTGAAAAATCGTCACACGAGAAAGCGATAAACAGGTGATCACATAATGTGAATTCTAAGTTTGAAGGGTGCATGGCGCTCTATCCTGTCCTAGTGCGAACCATTCAGCCAATCACAATCGAGCATCGAATTCGATCATAACATCCAAACTCTCGTTATTGTTTCGAGGAGAAGAGTACGGATGTCTCTCACAGCTACCCGTATGCCAGAATAGGTAGCCGATGCAGTGCAACTAAATACTTCAGATGCAGAGTTAAGTCTACGGATTGATTTATCTGAGCAGGTTAGGGGGTATAACCAGAAGACAACAGCAAAATCTGTACAAGAGTGCTCAGCGAAAGTGCCTTGGAGTCGCAAACAAGTAACAAGTTGGCGAATATACACCCATCTGCAAACTAATTTGGTTCTTTCGAGAGACTCACCAGAAAACCCAGCTGAATCTCTCGTTTATGATTGGGCTCATCAGGTAGGCGCAGTCCCCCAGTTTCCGTCAACCTTATGTTCTACTTGAAACCAAATTGCACGAAATTAGCGAACATCATAAACGAGAGATTCAGCTGGGTTCCAGATGAGTCTCTCGAAAGAACCAAATTAGTTTGCAGATGAATGTATATTCGCTAATTTCGTGCAATTTGGCTACAAGTAGAACTTCAGGTTGACGGAAACCCGGGAACTGCGCCTACCTGATGAGCCCCAAGAAGGGCGAAACCGGTCGTGGGCTGTCGATGGATTTTCAGCAACCTTATGAGTAGTACATTACAAATATACAAGTAACAAGTTCCTGAAGAGGAGTAAACATCCTAAATCTTACGTTGAGCTTAACCTGTGTACAACAAACGCCAAATGACCCTTGGTGTCTGAAACACGTTATTCCGAAGAGATTTAACAATATGTTGAAATACTGGTATAACGGTGATACTACTGATTGGAGGGCATGCGAGTAGAATGTGGTTTTCTCTTAAGTCCGCTTTGCGTCTCTTGAAAAATGAGATCTATTACGGGATTTCTGGAGTCGCTTTGTTGCATTTGCTTGCATTTGAGTAACAGTCAATGAATATCCAGGAAGGTTCAAGAAGACGCGTTCAAAAAGAAGATGGATATTCAGTTTTTGCAAACAAGATGCATATGAGAGATTTTCTTCCCTGTCTAATAGTCTGTAACAGTTCAGTTGGCGTTTCCTAATGGACAACTCCTCAGCGAAGGCCTTCTTCCTTTTACTGGTAGCTCAGGTGCGTTTGACGTTTGTTGCTGAGGTGGCTGTTCAAGTGTACGCTCGAATTGGCATAGACTAGGTCTCCCTGGTTGATGTCGAAAATTGTGTAAGTTCGGTGAACAGATCAACGATATGGAACATTTTGGTTGACCAGAAATGTACAAGGATCGTATATACTAGACAACATGGAAAATAATGAATAAAAAGGGGCGATTTGTGGGGAGAACTAAGTAGTTTAGCCCAGCACTGCGGTTGATGTAAGATGACTCGTTAAGCTGGATTTTAAACTTCATTCGGAGAGGCTGAAATTCTGTTTTACGGTAGATGTCTTGCCTTACTCACGTACACACCCTCGAATATCCCACTGGCAAACGCCATTGATTAGATGAGAGTAGCTATTGCTGGGGTAAGCCCACGTAGCGATGTTCGAAGCCGTATTATGTACAGGGGGTCTCATAATAAAGGCGAAATCTGATTGGGTGAATAAACAGAGTTTTTTAGAGAAAGGATAACAAAATTTGTCATTATTAGTAGCCACATAAAGAAGATTTTATATTCAAGTGTTAACATTTTTTTATTTACGATGAATGTTAGTACGCGCATTGAAAGTGGGAAACTCTATTATTCCCTTGGTTAAAGTGCCACCGCTGCACTTCGTGGTTACAAAACCAAACATGGTCTCATCAAAGATCCTCCCACCGTGTCGACCATTACACACTTGATTGTGAAATTTGGTTCCGTCGTGCAAATTCAGCCTCAAAGCACCATGGCATCTTCGTCAATAACTCAGGCGTCTTAGTTGATCGGCATTCTCCGCGCCGGCGTGCATCGTATTATGAGACGCCACCTACATCTCTACCCGTATCATTTCACTTTATCACAAAACATCCAGAAAAAGACAAGGAGCCACTTGTCACTTTCGCCAACTGGCTGATGGGCAATGAAGAAATCGTTCCCAACATTTAATAAAGCGATGAAGCAAATTTTTCTGTGGATGGCATAATCAACAAGCACAATTGCGTGAAACGGTCCCGTGAAACTCCTCACGGGTACCCCACCCATAATCTCCATTTCCCTCATCTCTCTGTGTGGATGGGATTCCCCTCAAAGTGTCTCCTGCATCCCTTTTTCTTTGATGCTACGGTTTCCGGCGACAGTTACCTTCATATGCTGCAGACGCGTGTTATTCCGCAACTCAAGCAGCACAAGAAGTCATCGACCGCCTTTCAGCAAAATGGCGCTCCAGCTCACTACTCAAACCAAGTGAGACCTTACCTCCGAGAACAATTTTCTGATGAGAGTGTCATTGCTCGTGGATTTCCAGACCTTTGGCCCACAAGGTCACCCGATCTCACACCTCTCGATTATTGGATTTTGGGAATAATCCAGGCTCGCGTATACCATGAAAATAAACCGAAGAATTTGGTGGAGTTAAGAGCAAGAATTGAAGAGTCGTGTGCGCGAGTGACGCTTGAAGATATTACACATGCTGTGTCCCACATCTCATACCGCCTCCAACTTGTTATAGAAGAGAGGGGATTGTTCCATCTTTTATAATGCCAGTTTGTTTACGGTAAGCCTCCACAATGCACGTATGTTTGCATAAAAAATAATAGACTTTTTTATTGGTGTTAAAGTTTTACAATGGGTAATATTTTTTGTGTCCATTATGAGACACCCTGTATTGCTTAATACAAGCGCAAGTACAACTCAAAGCCTGAGAAACCATCTTTGGCGTTTACAGTCCCGATATCATGGCTTCCGGGAAGGCCTGATCATGTAATGACTATGGAGTAAATCTGAATATATGCTAAATTTGATGTGTGGATTTATACTACTGAAATAGTCGTGGAAGTTGTTCATATCATCGTGTTTGATTACAACAAAAGTATCATCAACATAGCGCCAAAAAACTTTTGATGGACAATGATATCCGACCAAGGCCATTTGTTCGAAGTCGTCCAAATAAATATCAGCTAAACCTGGAAATATTGGAGATCCCATTGCAAGACCTTGTCCTTGTGAGTAAACAGTTGTATCAAAAACAAACTAATCGAGATTCAAACACACTCTTATGCCCTCAACTATTTCATCCACCTGTAGCCGTGTCCGTTCCCCGAGTGTCGTGTCTGCCAGTAACAACCTCTTCGTTATTTACAGAGCCCTAGGGATGTTTGTGTACATTGAGATTACGCCGAAACTCCCGAGGACATCGTCTATCTCAAGAGGAAGCCCTAAGACCTTGCTGGCAAAGTTGTACGAACCCCTAATTAAGGTACTTGATTTCCCCATGAGTGGTTTTAGCACACCAGCTAAGAATCTGGCCAGTTCATCAGGTGGCAAGCCTATACCATCCACTATTGGCCTTGTTGGGACATCTGCCTTGTGGATTTTTGGCAGTCCGTAGAATCGTGGCTGAATCACACTTTTTGGGCACAACCGATACCACTTACCTTGGTTTATTATGGATCTTACACATCTCCCAACTTCAACCTTACTCTTATTCATTACTGAAGCAATACTGCTACCAGTAATTTGGCAATAGGGTCCATCGGCGAGGTGTTGCCTAACCTTTTGAAGACAGTCGCTCTTGTTCATCACTGCTGTGGCTTTACCTTTACCGGCCTTGGTTATGATAATACTATCTACCTGCCTCAGTGTGTTCAACACTCTCCGCTCTGACAGTGCAATATTTGGACCCGGTTCCCGGCTGTTGGGATTTCAGGACTGTGACCAGTTGTATCCGTAGCTTCTCAGCTTCCGCTGAAGGAAGCTACTGAAACACTGACTAGGAATTATTTCCTCCGCTCTTATTACCTTTTTGCTCACAGCAAAGTTTAGTCACTTTTCTAACAGGCAGCGTTCGTCTTCACTCAGTTGTCTATCTGACACGTTAACTACACTACAGTAATTGGTGGATGGTTTCTTCGTTTCTGTGACCTTTCTGGTGCATGTCTTCGAGTGCCTTCTTAGACATCCAGTTATCCTTTTATTTGTGGAGACGTCCTGTGACAGCATCGGGAAACATGATCATCAGCTGTTGCTTCCTCAGTCGGGAACGAAACCTTTTGGAAGCAAATTGCCATGCTCGGCGAACAAGTCAACCGCCACCTAATCAATGAAAGCAACAAAGCCACAACGATTCCGACACATCACCATCAACTTCCCACACAACTCGGTCGAAGAGAATGGAAACAGAACAACCGATTTCCCTTCTGATATGCGTAAAGCAGTCATACGCGAAACTCCACCTCGGCTCTTTACGATAGGTGGTGAACAGGTTTTGACTCTTTGTCATTGGAGGCGCGGTTGAGCAGTATTCAATGGGACCAAAATGCGTCAGTATTAATAATAACATGTCTTCGCTCCGTCCCCTGATAAAGGATATTACTCTCAGAGGTAGCTGTGGAATGTCAGGCAAATCCAGATAGATATGAAGGCTTCTGTCAGACTTATTGCCGGCGGCGTGGTTAGTCGTTACCTGTTGTAGATTAGACGGAGAGTTTTCTGATTTCTCAATCAGGACTGCTCTGTGCCTGGAATTCCTGTTTTTAGATTCAAAGATGGATTCAACTATATTTCACCCAAGACAAAATTCTCTGTGATTTCCATATATGTCTCACTTGTTGTAAAGCAAGCATCTGAGCTACATGTTTCAGAGATCAATGACAGGAAAGGTGTTCAATGATGACAGTTGAGAGGTTCGGAAAGATGCTATCGCGGTTGATTAACACGATGTTATCACTGTTTCGTTCTCAAACCTGTGTGGATTTTAGCACAGAAACCCTACATATATTTCACGTTTACTGGTTCGTTTACTGCTGGTTCCTATAGTACGGTTTGTGTTACGGGAAGCACAAGGAATTATACAAATTTGGTCGATTTGATCATCTGGAAAAATGAAGTTTTTGGATACACCCCGTGCTCCTCAATAATTTTATAACTCCACAGTTCAGCTTAAGTACAACTCACACATGAGACGATACGATCTTGTTCGGAGGTTCATTTGTGGTATATTATCTGCAGGATTTCCTGAACAGCGTGGTTTCCTTGTCCGCATTGTTTAATTAATGGTTTCTCGCTGAACGATAATGGATGTCTTTTTTCTATCAGTACCACTGCCACTAACAAGTTTACTAAACTTTGATAGTCCCGAGCACGACTCCCTAGTCCCGTGTGATTTATGCGTCCAGGGCAAGCTTCTCACATGCGTAGCAAAAAGCACTCCCTGCAATGTAACCTTCTCAAGTGTGTCGCTCCGGTCTTACCTTATCTCCCTGTAAATGAAAGCAGTGGCTTCCGGTGATGCATGCGGTAGATCTACAAACGCAGTCCTAGTTCTTAATCGGCTTTTAAGTGGATACTTTGGAAATATGAACGAACGACTGACAGTTTTCGTTGCCCTCGCGTGTTTGTATTTTCCAATGGTACGTGCCGAAATATTCGCCAGGGAGCCAGCCCATTTTGCAGTAGAGCGCTGAATGGAACGCTGCACGTCCGATGGTAAGCACTGTGGCCCACTCCCCGGACTCCCAGATTTCCCTGTGTCCAACGTTCACTTGGAAGCGTTTTTTAAAGTGTTCTGTGCTGCTCTGCTGAACGGATATCCGAACAACGTTCTTCGCTTTATACAACAAAGTCAGGGTACAGTTCAAATCGATCTTGGTCCTGCAGACATGAAATACTTTGCTGCACACTAGCTTAGTTATTCCAAAACCTCGTTTGGTAAAGGTCTGTGGTTAGAATTCATTTTGTAGTTTCCACGTGTGCTTTTTTTCAGAAAAGGATGATTTTTGTTTTGGATCGATTTGATAGCATTCATGCCCGGAATGGAGCCATTTCACCCCATCACCAGTTCGAATGAAACGCAATATGGTGCATTGAACCCGGTTGGTTGATGGTTGAAAGCTGGTTAAATGGCATCCGCTTGGTAGTTGTCCATCAACAATATCTGAACTACTGGCTACCCAAATGACACAAAAGGACGCCTGAATCCGAATGGATAAGATTGGAATGCACACACAGAGAGAGGTAGGCCCATCGAGAAGCCTTGGGTCATTCTATATACGATAGCTCGGAACAATTCGAAGATGCTGTGGAGAGAGTCTTTACACTCCACCTTTTCATCACCACGGGGGGGTGCTGTCGGGCGCTTAAACCAGAGAGAGTAGTATGCAACTGAAGCTCTTCCATGCAAAACACAATACGTATGTACGTCATCTCACCACGCCTTACAACTCTCCACTCAATCCCGGAGTCAGTCGTTGTCGGAATAGTCATATCAGCCATACAAAGCGCTGAGAATCCGTAGAGTTCTGTACGGATGATCACACTGGCACCATCGTTCCAAGTCTCAACAGAGCTTTGTGGATGAATTCCGAGTGTACATCTCTGATTACCCGGATTCCGCTTCAGCATCAGCTCAGTTTGAGCAGCTTTCATCTTTTGTCTTGACATTCTGTGCACATTTCGCTTCACTAACAAGAACTGTGAACCAAAATGCTTTCCATATAAGACAGAATGACCACTAATGTCGCCTCAGTAACAGATGTGTTTTGTCCTGAAAAAAACTGGAATTGCTCATGATTCGCTTACATCAGTAAACCCGTGAGGTGTGTTGGAGAATGCTGGTGCAACGTCTACAGAGCCTCACCTGTCAGGTTGGTCAGTTTGACCAAAGTAGTCTTCTGGCCCACCAGGTTGGGGCTTGGAATAAGCGTGGCAATTCGTGCTACCCGAGTGGTCTGAGGACAACCACCGCTGCGGCGCCGTCAGGATGAGGACCCAAACCTCCCCCCGCGTCTATGCGTGAGTGCCCTGGCAGTATCTAAGCCCACATACAACCATGAACTTTACAGATATGGTAGTTAAGTCAAAGTGTCTTTTATTGATGGTGGTGATAAACAGATGTGTTTATACGATTCCCACTGTGTTCCAGCCAGTGAAGGTCATTCAAGGTTATCTAAATGTTACCTTATGGAAAAAGGTGCAATTATCCTCGCGCTTTTCCACCGCCGTTCACTCCGAAAACATCCTAGTGTAATGATTGTGCGAAATTAATGGGACATGAACCAACGGACTCATCGGCGAGTTTTCAAGTATCTTGTCCATATTTGGGACCGTAAAGATATCACCAACTTGTGTAGTTGTGCATACTTTTAGCTGGTGACTTATTAGTAGAAAAAAGTTATTCTTTGATGAACCATTAAGAAAGACCATACTCTGCGGACGCCATCCCTAAGAGGAGACTTGCATTTACCCCGTTGCCAGTAGAGTGCTATACTGGAATTGTCTTTGAAGTGTCGGCAATGCGCGCGCAGTAGAGTAAATCCCACGGGTGGTGTGATATAGAAATAACCAACTGCGTCGTTTTCTCCTCTCCTGTGTTGTGATAACATAATTTGGCTAGGAATCTCACTGGGACAGACGGCCTACCCCCCATCCCCGCCCAATAGTGCCGGCCTGAGTCATTCAACACACCTACGATTTATGCACCACATCAAATGAGTCAGCCCCAGTCAGTTTCGTGCATTTTCGAGTTCCAATGCTTTGATGATATCCAGGCGGTGGAATCCCAGTGAAAGCAACCTCCCAGTTCCATCGAACCATGAATAAAAAACATTTTACGGTTGACTGCTGTCACCCATGAAATTGGTGTGAACTAAGTTTCAAGCCATTTGCGATTCGTTCCGAGGACAGCTGGCGAACTATCCCGTATGTCATTCGTTCTTATCGGAGCCGAGTAATTTTATTTTCGTTCGGCAATTTAAAACGTCTGGCTTATTTCCTTTGACGAGTGGACACTTGGCTGGCATCCATTTGTTGGAAAAAACTATTCGCTCCTTGGATTTATGAGTATTTCGCATAACAGTTACTTTTTTTTGTGATAGTGCCATAAGACACTCTGTAAGATAATAGTAACTTGACCAATATTTGTCAATTTATAAGGTTTCTTCCGTTTTAAGTTCCTTTTCATCCTGAGAGGGTTGAGCACGAACTAATCTACGTTACCTAAATCTCATAGGGGAAACTACTCACAAGGTTGCTGATGAGCCCCAAGAAGGGCGAAAGAGGTCGTGGGCTGTCGAACAGTTTCCAGCAACCTTGTGTGCGGTTTCCTTTATGAAAATATACTGCGATATCTCGAATGTCGTACCGATTGAAACATGAGTCGGCCTTTGTGCAGAACATCATGAACGAGAGATTCAGTTGAGTCTCTCGTGAAAACCAAATTGATTTGCAAATGAGAGTATTTCCCGAAAACAGTCCTATTTGGGTTCAAGTAGAACATAAGGTTGACGAAAACTGGGGGACTGCGCCTACCGGATGAGCCACAAGAACGGCGAAACTGGTCGTGGGCTGTCGAAGAACTTTCAGCAACCTTGTGAGTAGTTTCCTTTATGAAAATATACTGCGATATCTCGAATATCGTACCAACTGAAACATGAGGCGGCCTGTGTGCAGCACATTCAGTTGAAGAATATCGTCTCCCGTGAAAATCAAATTGATTTGCTGATTAGTGTGTCTGTCGTTATCGGAATTTCACTTTTTGACTCCTATCTAATGTACGTCAAAGCAGGAAAAAGATTAGAAAACCTAAATATTGGGGAAATTTTTGATTGAGAAATGTCGACTATCGGAAAAAGTAGTGGCTTTGCCTCGTGCCTCTCCAAACAGCAGTGACAGCAAAATTCGACGTGAACAGAAATCAAACGGAACTGCCCGTTTTGATTCCACTACTTTGTTCAGGACTGTGCTCTCAGTTCGGAGTACGAACATCTCCGTCTTTCTAAGATCCATGAAATCCAGCAGGAGCTTCCGCCCACTAAGTGAAGATCGTTGATTGTTGTACGTTAGCGGTGGTATTTTGAGAATGAACTGATGAAGGTTATCACAACCTTTGATCAAAAGAACGCCACGACTGAAATCAACTTGCAAGTCACTCGATACGGGATGACAATTGCTCGGTTTGTGGAGCACTTTCTTGTTCGTTAGCAAGAATATCAGGTGAACCACAGGTAGAGAGAGAGACTGACTGCTGCATTCCACATGTTTCTATCGAGGATCCACAAAGTGTAGAATCCACATCTTACCAATAGTGTCAGCTGAATTCTCAGGCGATCTATCAGCTGAAAGTCCGTCACAACCCATGTCCACAGAAAAAACTTATCGACTTCTACATTAGGCACTTGGTTATGTATCAACTACAGAATACCTACGGCCAAATAGGTTCAGCAAGGCATCAAAGGATGCTGTCTGTAGCTGGTCGCTTCCATAACTCATGAATTGATCCAAAATGCTCTGAAAACGGATCATGTCCACAATGATTAGAACGGTTGATTTCCCCATGACGATATCTCACAAGGGATTGCTGCGTTCTCAGAGTACCCCAGACTTGACAATTATATCTGAATAGAACCGTTATGAGAAAACGCTGAGGAGGTCATTTGACAGGAAAAACATCTCTTTTCATACGTAACAAAATCTACTCGGAATTATGACAGAAAATGTCATATACTATATGTTTAAAGTGCTTTTGGCAAGTAAGGAATCTCATTAGCCAAATGAATGTAAGTCGAGTGGTCTGATCGTTCGGATCCGTACTGGCCCGAATTTCAGCTCATCCGTCGACGTGCGGATCTTGATTCGTACCTACGGTTCGCATTCAGCTGGTATTCAGGTCTACTCAGCAAGTGATACGCCCACATCATGATCAGACATGTTTCTTGGGCGCTGGTGCACCTCGCGTTTTGTGTACGTCTTCGGTACAAACTGAAATGAACGTTATTGTTTGGCGACACGCTTTTGGGGAAAGACTCTCAGTAAATTCCTTCAGCAGATGGACGAAATCACGCAACATACCCTTCCAAAACGTACTGCAGAGAACGATAATTCATGCCCAATCACGTGAAAAATACTTGGAACCGATTGGGTAGTCATCGTTTTTCGAAAACGTTTGATGACAATGAGTAGATGTATTGTTGGGCAACGTTTCGCTTCTGACACAAAAGCAAAGCATCACAGTGTGAATAGAATCGAGGGTGTGGAGCTAGCGAGCGTATGGAAAGCGGTCTTAGATAAGCCGAGTTGACACGTGACGGTGTGGTTGTCAATCCACTTAGGATCATTAGAAAAAAACCGAGGGGGGTGGGGGTGGAAACCCCAACCTACCGAAGGTTACAGCATCCCTCTTACATAACTAACTTAGCCCTAGATCACCCACACAGACAGACAGAAGGTTCAACCGAAGTTCGAGAGGAACCATCAAATGAACCGAACCAGAAGAACTAGACCCTAGGCTGGACTCATACATATGTAGGTTTCCCCATCGACCCAACATTTCTTCAACCACTCTAACACACTAAAACCCCTCGGCCGACACCCAACAGAGATTTAGCTTGACTTGGCTGATTGGTTTTCCTTCCACCTTAAATCTCGACCAACCTCGGAACCTAGTCACTTGGCCTGACGAATCTTTTGTGTCAAAAGCGAAACGTTGCCAAGTAATAAATCCACCGATTGTCACCAAACTTTTTCGAAGAACGATAATTCATGCCGCTTAAAGTTTGGAAAAGATGAGCCGTAGGCAGTGTTCATTAGTCGGAACCTAAATTGTAATCTGTAACCCGTGGGTGGTTGTGGGGGGGGGGGAGCGACTAAAAAAATTGTGTATAAGCCTTAAGACCTCTGAGGGAAAACCCCCAAGTTGTTGCGCACTAGATTTATCATTTGGAGTCCTACTTGAAAAGACCGGCGAAAAGTTGCGACGAAAGTGGTCCCGTTCTAGGTGATGACACTTCTTCTGAGAGTGTAGAGTGACTTTACTGAACTCATGTACTGTCACTCAAAACAGGCGTTCACGAATCTATTAGAACAGAGAAACAAGTAACATCAGTATCCTTTTCAAGGTCGCTCGAAAAAAAAACGGAATGTAAGTAACTCAGTCGTATATAGTTTGAGCTCGAATTTTTAAAATAAAAATGATATTTGGGTAGAAAAGGGGTCGCACTCGGGTCCTCCAAATCACGTTGCTTCATTCTATCCCCTGGAATGCCTTGGTACACAGTCATCAGCATTGCCAGCACATTCAGTTGCCTGAGAACATCACAAACGAGAGATTCAGCTGGGCTCCAGGTGAGTCTCTCGGAAGAACCAAATTAGTTTGCAAATGAGTGTACATTCGCTAATTTCGTGCAATTTGGTTTCAAATAGAACATAAGGTTGACGGAAACCCGGGGTCTGCGCCTACCTGATGAGCCCCAAAAAGGACGAAACCCGTCGTGGGCTGTCGACGGATTTCAGCAACCTTATGAGTAGTACATTACAAAGTTTTAAACCTGCCATCTACCAGCCAGTGGTTGAACACTAGGCCGTTCAGCGACGACCGCTTTATCAGTAGTGTGGTTAACTGGAAATCGCATGAGATGACCATTACTGATTATTCTTAATTCCATTTCTCCTCAGTATCTATCGTAACCCCTGGGATTCATACACAGTACAAAAGTGTAACGTCCAGACCAAAGGTCGTGCTTTGATCAAGACGTTTTTCGTTTCTAAAGGACAGGGATGTCGGTCTACATTTTCTCAATACAGGTACACTTTTCTGCCATTTCCATCCCCCGTATCAGTTGAGTATTTGGCAGAAAAACTAAGTCCATACAGCGTACCGGCAAAGAGTAAATGAACCTAAGAGTATGGAGAGAGCAATTCGTTCAGTTACACCTGGTTGATCGAGGAATATTCTTTTCAACCTGTACAGAGACTTTTGATGAATTAGAACATTCTACTTCTCAGATGTTGAGAAAAGTTCTTTCTTCCACAAGAATTCAAACTTCACCATCTACCCCCAATTTAGCCGTAATGACCATAATTCAAATGAACAATTTTTCTCTCTGCCCACTGAGATTCAGAAGATAAACAAAGAGAGATATCGTTGAAAGGGCCAAACGAACCGCGTAATTTATGTCTGGAAAAACAAGTGGATACATTCAACTTCGTCAGAAATCGGTTGACAATGGGTCTGACAACGGTTTTTTTGTTGTTGTCCTCAGTCCACCTGTTTCGAAATAGATTTCCACAATAAATCACGCTGACAACCGATCTCATTCAACCGGAAACGGGAAAAGAAACAGTTTCGGAACGCAGACATGGACTGATGCGTCAGAAGCGTAGACAGGAATACGACTTTCGATAAAGTGCGCGATATTAGCACCAGTCGGATATTCAGTGGAAGGGAATGCTTCCACATCCCATCGTAAATTGATTCCAGTTTGTGACACCACCCTAGCCACCCTGTTGGGCGAACCATCTGGGGGTGATGCCAGTTTTTCATTCCCAGATGTTTTATTTTATGTTAGGTGCTCGTTTTGGGGGCATCAACCGGCTACCAACTTTTCATGGGGGATGCCGTTATCGTGGGATCGATCACTTGACCTTGCCAGCTGACACTAACGGCGAGTTATGGTGGATAAATCTGGCAGCTGTGGGGATGTTTCTAAGGCATCTGGTGTATACCTTTGTTGTAGCTTTGTTGATCACAATGGTCTTATCAGGAAAAAACGACTTGTCACGTGGTCAAGCCATGTAGAGAATGAAATTGCACGAAACGGTTCATGAGAGGTCTGTACTAAATCCTCAAGGTCAAACTGACAGCATGCTCTTAGCGCTCTTGTTGATACAACCCGGGCCAAACTCCTGTGGCGGGCCGATTGACCCCAAATGTTACGTCATTCTGTATCAGTGGCCCCGCGGTCATCAGACTGAGTAATATGCCAAAACTGTGTTAAATACCCTTTAGTGTTTGGGTGGCCGAGTGGATAACCAAGCAGACTACCCTCTGACTATGCGAAGTTCGAGCCTTTATACTTCCTTTCCCCCAGTCAAACTCTTCCGTTGTCTGAGCCTGCTGTTCACTGCGTCTACCTCATAGACTCGATATGCATCTATAATCCCTCATGAACATTTAACCCCTGACTTGTCGAACCAATTTGGTCGGCCATCCTTTACGCGCGCCTTTTGACCATTTTGCGTTACCACGTGTTGTA
>NW_008751695.1:560675-562119 GCF_000715545.1 Opisthorchis viverrini
TCGGCCATCCTTTACACGCGCTTTTTGACCACTTTGCGTTACCACGCGTTGTACCCAGGCGTTTGTCGCAGACTAAGATCGATTTGCCATCTTCTCCGGGCTTTCTCTGGATTTGCACTATTTCCTGCAACAGTTTAGACGGAAACCCCCATAATTTTATACATGTAGTACCGCATCTTTTGATAAATTTAAGAATCTACCATTTATGGCTTGTGATTTCGCGCGTCACTCAAGTGGGCTTTCCTAAATACGTCGAAGTATTCTACAGCCTTATATAAGTATATTCAAGGTTACCACCGGGCCTGTAACCTTAGGAACTGCATGCATGCGGAAATTAATATATTATACGGAGCTACCTGAGTGGGCACAGTGAAACCGGGAATTTTCTCTGTTGGATAGAAAGATTCTGCGTACACACGTGTGGTGGTCGTTCACCGGGGGTACTCTTGTATCTCTTCACCTTCCCTGACACTACTGGGTTGTGGTCAAAAGACAAGAAGGCAACCAGAAGGAGCTGTGTATTAAGGCAATTACAAACTTCTATTTATATGATGAACTTGTGACCGTATTTAATGATCGATCCACTGTCAACCAACCAGTGTGTACGGTTGGTTATTCCTTTGTTTCGGTTGATCATAGGTAGCCGTCTGTGCGCTTGTGTGCCTTTGCCATGGGATGGGCGGGAACTTCACGTGTCCTTTTTTGACCTGTCTCAGGCACACCTGAAATCGGACGTAATTCAGACGTGCGGTCGTAATCGCACGGCCCTGTTTCACATGATTGTTCCACTGCGCAGTAGGTTGATGCGCAGCCGTATTAGGTACCAATCCCAGGAAATCGGGACCAACTGTCTGGTTTCACTCAAACTTGGCATGCATCATGCAGGAAAGTGACGTAGAACAGGCATGTCGCATAGAAATGTGTTACTCTGTTTTTGTGCGTGAGTTATAGACTCAAATCCTGTCAACTTACTGACCAGCAGCGGGACAACGGCAGTAATACAGTCGAAACAACAGTACACCTATGGCTTATAGGGGAGTTCAACTTTTATTGTGGATGCAAATATGTTCAAAAAATGAAGTTGACGCTTTGGCGTCAATTGTGCTTCGTCACCTTAGAGTGGGTCGTGAGATGCTGACCCGAGAGCAGCAAGCGGGATTCCGGCCTGGTAGGGGTTGTGTTGACCAAATCTTCACACTGCGTCAGGTACTAGAACAACACCATACGTATAAGCGACCCACCATTCTAGTATTCCTGGATTTCCGAGGCGCATTCGACTCGGTTGAACGGTCTGTTCTTCTTGAGACGCTTGCCCACAAAGGAATGCCCCGGAAGTTTGTAAACATAATACGTTCTTTGTACGAGAGTGAGAGTGTACGGAGAGCTCTCTAAAAGCTTCCGCACACAAACCGGTGTCCGTCAGGGATGCCCACTCTCTCCATTC
>NW_008751695.1:562500-566901 GCF_000715545.1 Opisthorchis viverrini
GATTGCCTGAGTGAATGTCTGGAGGTGTGGGCACCTTGGAATGATTGTGATAATCTAGCACTAAGTCCCTCCCCCATCCACCTTTTTTCTTTTCTTTACAACAAGGCTTTCAAATAAATCATTGTTGTACGGCAGTGAAGCATCGGTGCCGAACACTGATGTCATGCTGTCGATGATGATGAGGGAAGCATCTAACTGCGCTGCCTTCGGTAGTCCGCAATCAGCTGGCTCACCCCCTCCGCCGCCTGGTTGGTGAAAAACGGTTCGAAACGAATTGTAAAGCTTTGGAGATGGACTGATTGAAAACCAAGTGGGTTGGACTGACGTAGAACGACTAGAGTCTGAACAATCAACGAAGTCATTGGTCGTAGCGACGTGCTAGAAATGACTGTTAATGCAAGCGACCTGGTATTTGGAGGTATCAGTGATGGCTTGATTTCAGCCGAGCAGCTTGAGTAGACCTGTAAGGGCTCGTGAGTTTGTATTGGTCGGAAAGAGTAACCCCTCCATGGAACCCTGTGCAAATTAGGCGAAGCTACGGCTTGATGGATGTCATACACAACAAGAATGAAGCTTGGAAAAAGGCCACAGTAAAGGTGTCCTTTCACTCACTAACCGAAAGGAACGAAAAGTCCGATTAGTCACTTCTTAATGATACAAATTCATTGTAAGCTTTTTATACTGTTTTTCCGCGCGAAATAAGGACTAGGGGACACCATTTTGTGTTAGGTGGTTTATGACTCTGTAGCCTTTAACCATCTCTCATTTTAGGCTGTTCTGATCTGGTGGTTATTCAGGTTGGAACGACTTGGTTCGCTCACTGGCTGTTTTTGTCGCCTTCACTGATCATTATTCGACTGGAATTTGAAGAGTCCACCTGAAGATGTAAACGCTAGTCAAATCAACCACGTCAGTGGTAATCCAGGGCTGGAGGCGGCTTAGTTTGCATGACAGTTTTTGATTGCTGAAGAAATCAATCAGTATTTAGAGACTGAAAAGCGCGGCATATCAACGAGTGTTCCATGTTGACTCCTTGGTTACGTGGGCGAAAATATCGAATAGGCTTTTATTCACTTGCTTTCTTCACCGTTTTTCATTTGCCCGTCAGTGGAATTGATGGGTTGATTGATGGATTTGCCAACGAGCGACTGGAGTCGCTTATCGCTTCCATCAGGCATAGTTGCATGGAGCTTATCAGTACTAAATTATGAACTCTTCCGTAGGAAAATTAAACCAGCAAGAATAAAGCCTCCCATCCTATTTACTCCTATTTACCAGCAGCTGGGAACGTACTTTTGTAGCAACAAGACTGTAATGTTCCCCGGGGATTTGAAAGCTTACTGCCTGTCACGAAGCTTCCGTTGATTGACACTCAACAAGGCCCTGGTAACCGAGTAGATATCAGACGTGTCTGAAATGAAGTCATACCAGAAAACAGTTTCACCGTGCATACTCGCTTGATACCACATGTGAGTGAATAAAATTTCAAGGTATCGATTGACACGTGTGCCGTGCTTGTATGTCCGTAAACGAACCTCATCAATAATATCGGTTCAGTTACCAAGATGAATGCTCGAAGCAAAAAAATGTCCTTTGTGTTTCGCTTGCAATAGCCGAGGCACTGAACACCAGTTGGGTTGTTGAATGACGTTGGCTGGAAATCCATTCGCCCAACTCTACTATATCCAATCTCAACTTTTCCATCCGTAACATATAAGCTTGTGTGGATTGTGACAGTCTGTCACAAGTTTCTTGACGTGTATGAATTACTAACACCTCACCTCTGGAATGCGTGCAGGACAACATTGCCTACCGTCAGACTGCTACCTACAAACCGAGGATAATCGCAGCGTTTTGAATAGTTGGGTCGACGTGTATGAATTATTAATTGTACACCTCTGGAATGCGTGCAGGACAACATTGCCTACCGTCAGACTGCAACCTACAAACCGAGGATAATCGCAGCGTTTTGAAAGTACTAGTTGGGTCGGCAGCTACCAGACAGATAGTCCAAGTTGCTTCACTGGCTTGCTGACTGCTAGGTATTCAAATTACGCGCTCACCAATACAGTTGAAAAGAACAAACAAATGAGATGGGCTCCAAAACTTTGAGGCGGGATCTCAGCAATATGTGACGAATCGTTTAGCAAGCTCCCAAAAATCTTACAAAAATCGTCCAGCTGCAATACCATTTCGGTGCCTGGCTGTCATATTGCCGGAAGGAAGAACCAGGAGTGAGATACACTTGGGTTGCCAGCCGATGTGCCGGCGTTGGATTCGAACGATGGATGTCTGACCCTAACCAGTGAGTTGTCTTCAGCTGTAGAAAATATAACTTACAGTGTTACCAACTTGAGGGTGAGTATTAGAATATCTTTTGCTATTCCAAACCTAGTCTCAAAACAAATAGATAAAACAAACAAGAAAATTAAATTTTGGGGGAAGAAGAGACGAATTATCGCTGCATGGACTGAATCAAAGGACCTACATCTTTCGACCGTTGGTAATGGGCACGTGTCACGATTTCTCCATTAACTGGATTTTACTAGAATCTGCAAAATTAACAGCTCAGATGCTGAACTTCAGGTCGTCTTGAGAACTTTGATGCGGAACATTTTATACAAGAGCTTTTCAGCCAGTAATAGAGCAAAGAAGGCGAGCAGTCACAAATTAGCCCATATTCATTCAGGTGCCATTCAAAAGCGAAAACATTTTCGAATGGAATAACTCGTTACCTGATTGCTGGCAAAAGGCCAACATCGCTGGGGATAAGCCCTACCAGGGGTCAATTCCTCAATATTGATCTGAGGGCTTCGGTGTCGGTCCATTATTCCTCTACATTGATTTTTTTGAGAATGTCCCACAAATATGTTGATCGAACGATATGGAACTTATCTCAGAGAACCACGGAGCACTTGGCGATTTCAGTGAAAGTCTCGTCCCATGAGTGAAGCCAGTCTCTACCGAAAAGTCTGGAAACATGTATAGTTGCTTCATCCTTATTGGGAATCACCATTATCTTACGATACTTCAGGGAGTTCTTGACGCATGAACTCTGGGTTAGCAGTTTCAACAATCCCGTGTGTGTGATTAACTCGCACTTAGACAGGACATCGTGCCCTCTTTGTTCACCGAAAAGTCTGGAAACATGTATAGTTGCTTCATCCTTATTGGGAATCACCATTATCTTACGATACTTCAGGGAGTTCTTGACGCATGAACTCTGGGTTAGCAGTTTCAACAATCCCGTGTGTGTGATTAACTCGCACTTAGACAGGACATCGTGCCGCTCTTTGTTCAACGGCAGAAACCATTCCACATGATCACGTATCGACTAACTCAATCAAAACTCGCTCGAGTTTCGTGAGATACGCACTGCTGATGATTCTCAGTAGAGATGAAACAACTTTACGTCTCTGTTTTCCAGCACTGACTGACTGCACGAAATTTCCTCACAATTTATTGATCTGTTAAAAAAATGGAGCAATCAAACACGTGACAAGCTTTGTCGCCTAACCCCCGATCAATATAGGTCACCAGATCAACCCAACTGAGTCAGTCAGCCTAATCTATCCAGTACTGAAAAATCAGCAAATGTTCGAAACAACGGAAACTAGCAGAAGGGACAACAATAACGGGAGCGTTGCAGAGTACTTTACCATAGTTCTATATTCTAATACGACACTTAATAATAAAATCGGAATGTCCGATACAGTTTTATGTTCGCCGGACAACTGCCTTCCTTAAACACGGCCTTATTTTTAGTTATTTATTTTATTTCATTTATTTTTATTTATTTTATTCAACTAACACTAAGACGACTTCCGAAATGTCAGTCACAGCTAGAAGTAGTAATTGCCAACATGCTGAAACAGTTCGAAAGAGGCGAATCAAACGGTCGTGCTCGATCAGGATTCGCCACAAAGTTTAGACAAAGTTGAGTAGAGTTACGTGTTCAGGAAACAAATTACAGGTTGGTCATTCTGTTGGATTCCAACCGGCCAACCGTATCCAAGCAGGGAAAGATGGGATAAGCAACCGAGACAGGATGGCACAGTTGCGCCAAGAACCAGTGGACCAGTTAATTTATATCTGGCTCGAAAGATTCCCAAAGTCATTAGGTGACCTCATAATCCAGTGAGGATAAAGTCATTTGGGAGACATTCAGGATGTATCTGCCCCCGCGGTTGGAAGAATCTGATGGACAATGGGTTGAATGAGAAAACCCTGAGGAAAGCAATATAGTAAGGTACTCACCACAAACGAAGTAAATGATTTTGCATAAGAAAACGAACCAAGAACAAGTGAAAGTAGCTAATGACAAGTCAGCAAATCATCATCGTTACCATCATCATCGTCGTCATTCTCATCATCATCATCATCATCATCATCATCATCATC
>NW_008751695.1:567458-572223 GCF_000715545.1 Opisthorchis viverrini
ATATATACTGAGGCTTGGATCGCTCAGTGGGTGAAGCCGTCGCTTCTGTTTTAATGCCTGCAGGAATTCACGCGGACATTTGAACGGTTGAGGAATTATGCCACGTATATTTGGATTTCTTGCCGCGTTACCTGTGCTATCAGGAATGTGCAAGACATTTCCAGGGAATGCGGCTGTCGATTTCACGCGTTTTCTCGTAGGAACTAAAGCGAGATGAGTCATCTACGCTACCGCGTGAATTTGCTGCTTTCCCATTGTGACTCAGGTAATAAGATGAGGGCTAGAATACTTCCAACACACACAGAGAGATCACTTTTAGCCGTTCCGCGTCTGTGGTATGCAGGCGCAAACCCTTCACGCCCGTGCGAATGATACATCCGTTCAAGGAACATCCATGCTTCAAGTGGCCCAAATACAGGGTTTGCCTGTTCCGTCAAACAGGCTGTCAAATTGTAAAGTAATCGACATTCTCAAGTGCCCTTATGCTACGGACAGTTGTATGGACCAAGATTACCGGGGAATTCTGCCTGTACACCGAAAATTAGTCCTTGAAAACGAACGTTGTGAATTTGGAGCCTACGAGATGGGTGGAACACTTGGAGCGCATGAGTATCGAGAACCGGAGAGTGTACGTTGATGTAAACCGTTTTCCTTTGTACGGTGTGTAATAGATACATATGTCGTGGCCAAGGGATAAATATGAAACACAGTCTCTAGCACACAAGCTGTTTGAGACCTGCTCGACGGGCGATGTGGCTGCAGACTGAAAGTCGGCGTACGTTCGTGCAGTTGGGAATCAATCCTGTCTTTCATTCAAGTCTTCACGAACAAGAGTGCGTTTCCTATCTTTTGTCCAGTTCTGACCGGACAGCAGTTGTTTGCATTAGTTTGGTTCATTGTTTCCACAGCTAGTTTTCGGTGCTCGCTGAACACGAAACCAAACAGAAGGATTAGCCAGGGTGATGAATCTACAACGTTTTGATCGAGCAAAGACGCACTGGAATATCAGTTGTAGGTGGTACTAGAACCTGACGCTTTCACGTCGCTCTCGTTCTAAAAGTGAGTTGGTGAGTTCTCACCAAAGAGTTGGACAGTTTTTTTTATTATTATAACTAATCAATAACGCATATCTTTGGCCATACTGGGATTTGAGCTCCGGATTTCTGACATACGAAACAAGCACGTATCCACTACTCTTGTAACGTTGGATACAACTGATGAGGCATGCGAGTCGTCTGTGGGTTTCACTTAAATCCACTTCGCGTCTCTTGAATTTGTGGAGTCGTTTTGTAACATTTGCTTGCACTTGAGTAACAGTCAATGAATATCCAGGAAAGTTTAGGAAGCTGCGTTGAAGGAGAAGATGGATATTCGGTTTTCGTAAACAAGATGCGTATGAGAGTTTTACTGCCCTGTCCAATAGTCTGTAACTGTTCAGTTAGTGTTTTCTATCGAACAACTCCGCGGCGAAAGCCTTCTTCCTTTCGCTTTTACAGCTGGAATGATCTGCTTCACCACGTTTGATCATCTGGGCGGATTCACACTTCACTGGTGTGATTGGTTCGCCCGATGAACCAGCAAAGGTTCTGGTTGTGTCGATCGATTGATCTGCATTTCGGAACTTCTCAGTACGGAAGGATGAAACCCGCTGGACAACTTCTGACTGTTTGTACATGGCTGTGGGTCTCATAAAATTCGCATTCGGACAGACCAAAACCGAAAGGGCATTGTAAGCTCATTTTGTATTTTTCATCAGAAATATCAGGATCCGATCCACATTTTTTCCCGCCAAGATATTCTTTCCTAGCATAGCACTTCTTAGTGGACTTTTGAGCCCATTCGACCGTGCAAATAGACCAAATCAAGATGGTACTGACGAATCAGAGACGCTCCACACTACTGTGTAGTGCGACAAGGGACTTCAAAAACCCCAAATGTCTGCTTCGCGCCCACCAAACACGAGGAAATGTTTGTTTTAACCGAACCTATCCTGACTAGCACTTTCGTAACAATTCAACGCTTTCAATTTCTAGATTACGGTTAACTTTGCGGAACTGTCCGCACACTTCACTGTCTAAGCCCCAATCACAATGTAGGACTAGAGTTCCCATTTTCCCCCAGTTTGTACTTGGCTTGTGAGTCGTGGTTGAATTCGGTCGGATGAATTCGGTCGCTTCTTAAAATCCCCACATATTGATCACATAATTTCATTCCGTCCGGTGACAAAACAAGCAGTTGACGACACCCCTAGGAGGGCACTTCAAGAGACGAAGATGGAAGGGAGATTTCTGTATTTTTCTATTTTTTCCCACCAAACTCGCTTATACATAGCCAGCAGCTGATTTTTTTCTAGTACACACGTTAAAAACTTCCCTTGGTATCTTACCAACACATAAGATCATAGCTGAAAGGAAGTCTCAGTTGAATCACTACGAATTCCACCTGACAAATACACTGTTTTATCCAAATAACAGTTGGTGTACTTAGTACTCGTGTTCGGGTATCCGAATGAATAAAAAGCGCAAGGGATTTGTATAGTCACGTGGTAAATCGATCACACTAGTCGACAGATACATCTGAGAATCCATCACCGACGGTTGCTTATAGCCAGTGTATACATTCTGTTAGACACAGAGGAATTGCTTCGCACACTATTAATTTGGATAGGAACACATAAGATGTCTTCCTATTTTCAAACCTCGAGATCCCCGTCGCCAAGAGCTACCAAATGAACCGCCTAGTATTGATCCCTTAAAAAAGATTTGATAAACGTCCAACTTGATGAAAGTGCTGTGATAAATATCATTACTAACGTGTTCAATAAGCCTGAGAATTCGATCTGTACATTCGCTAATAGCCGTTCTTCCAAATCATTGTAGTGTTTTATTGATCATCAGTTGTATTGATTATTTCAACTCACTGGCGGACTTTAATCTGTTTTAGACTTTGTATTTCGAGATTCCTCGCTGACACACGAACCGGATTATACCTGGGTTATCTGAGGCTATGGTTGATGGATAAAGCCCAATACTGTTTAGGAAACGGAGGTTCAGACAAGCGTATAATCCCTCTTTGGGACGATTAGATGATACTGGAGGAGGGTACAGTGCCATGATCTTATTCCTTCAGTAATTCTACGCTCAAGTGTGACTGTTGAGTCAGCGCTTCAGGCAGGTCTTCTCAAAGAAAGAAGCGATAAAGCAAGGTTTGGCAAGGAATAGCGTTCGCATACTGGGTCAAGCAAGAACGAAGAGAGAACGCGAATTTATGGAGGCATGGTACTCCACTGAAGACGCTATCAATAAACATCGAAACTGATCCCATTTACCAAACACTAAGAGCGAGAGAACGCCAGAACCACAGAGCTTTGAGCTGCAAAATAACCAGACGAGGAACCCATAACAGAAGCAGGAAAAATTCCACTCAGATGGACACATCAATTGGATTGGAGGCGCCCAACCACACCACCGAATTAACCGGCGGACGCAGAAACACCAACCGTTGCAGTGGAGAAAATAGGGCGGTGCAGGCGACCAATCAAGCTCGAGAACGCCAGACCACAACGCAATGCCAATCAAGGCCAGAGAACAAATTACTAAAAGTAGAAAGCGTTGGGATAATCAATCAGCACAAAGGAACACAGACCACAACACAACCAAGATCACAAACAGACCAATAGATTCACGAAACTCGTTCCCCCCAAGTAGACGATAACATCAGAAAACCGGATAGTCTTCAAATACTATATAAAAGCACGCAGGCAAGGGAGAAGTACCCACTCAAGTGTGCACTGATGATGTCTCCTCGTTTGGTGACGAAACATTTGCGAACCCACTGCTGAGCTCGGTGAACAGATCAACGGCCGCCTGATCAACAATCACTAAGGTTTCTCACTCGACCTTCCGGTGGACTGTAGTATCACGTTGAGAGAATATGATGCAATGAAACAGAGATCAGCACACAAGATGACGAGCTGTGAAGAGGGAAACAACCCGAATCTCGGGAACCCTTAGAAGAGTAGTGTGAGTGGGAGCAACGAAGGTAATACCTTGGGTGACGGCACCCGGTAATGTCCCATGTGTGCTGGTGACGGTAGCTTCCGCATGAGGGGACCCCATCGAACGAAACGTTTATGTCTTTCCTAATTAATAAACAACAATAATTAATGATAATTAATAATAATTAGTAAATAAACATTGTCACTGTTAGAATGGCAATGACCAGGCCTTTGTTCGAAACAGCAGCGTTGACCACCAAGCTACTTATTTAGTTATCTGATAGTGTTAGACACAGTTGAAGTCGGGGGAGTACTACCATCATTTGGATGCCTATCAACTTGCGGTGCTTCTGTTCATATGCCTTTTGCAAATAAGTGCTCCGGATACGTTTACGATTCTTGTTTAACTTTGTGACCGATGAAATCATGAGGCGAACGCCTGAAGGCCTCTAAAACGCCGGTGTTCAAATAGCCTGTGAAAACAAACTTGTCTGGAATAAGCAGACGACATCGTTCTCATGTTCGGAGAGAAGGAAAAGGCGCAAGAGTTCTCGGATGAAGTGACCAAGGTCATCCCAGCCTTTGGCATGCAGTTTGCACCCACATGGTGTAAGGTCATGTCCATGAAAGTGCAGTCACTGAACATGCCACTTACAATCCAGGGAGATGCACTGGAAGTTGTGGAGCGTTTCACGTATCTTGGAAGTTGTATTAGTTCTGACTGTAGCGTGAAAGATGAGGTGAATGCACGAATCTGCAAGGCTCGGG
>NW_008751695.1:572789-576217 GCF_000715545.1 Opisthorchis viverrini
TCAAATAAATCATGGTTGTACGGCAGTGAAGCACCGGCGTTCAACACTGAAGTAGTGCTGTCGATGACGATGATAATGATTAGCCATGGTGTAAATCTAGAGCAGAGTCAGAAACATGGTCCACTGGACAGACTCCACACACGTATTCGCTAGCCCAGAGGTGAGTCCCCAGTTGTCCACTCACAACAGCCTGTTACACGGGAAGTCGAGGATCAGGTAACCTTTCGCTCTCCGCACCCCGATTCCGCAAATCACTGAAGCAATTTTTCTGATTGCTCTCGTCATTGTTCTTGAAAATGAGGTGTTTAAGTGGCTAGACCGCGAATTTTCTGACCAGGAGCTCCGTGTTTCGAAACCGACCACTGCCTCTTGATTTCCCCTGTCTAGACTTGGGCAACCTGGTTGTATCCCGGCCCTGGTGTTCCATCTGTTGGTATGGTATTTATGCACCGAAAGAGTGCTACACCTGAACGTTGCCGACTAGTATACTTTGTGTAGCCCCCGCTTATCAATTCTTTATATCACTTTAACATTAGGTCCTGGGGTCACTCTGCTACAAGCTGCAAAGATTTATGTCCGCTTACTGTCGCTGGTTACCGTTGTATGCAGAGAGAACAGGCGCAAGTGTAACTCAGCAAATTCCGGTCAGTGATACTCTCAAGGCATGCAGCGACTGCTCAAGGACTGAAGTATACTTAAACGGCATCATATGTTCTGCGTATAACCATAATATTTGACTATCTACGACTCCGTTTTCCATGACCCCGTGGTGTCGACGTAGGGCCGTTCGTTTTAAGTCTTAATAACGTGTATGTGAAAAACGTCCAAAGTGATATGCCATTTACCTGGATAAGGTACTCAACGGTCAACCGTAGAACAAACTCGAAAGGACTAATACAACCCACCTTGGCTAGTTGTCATTCAGAGTCGGACAGTTGGATCGAAAATCGTTCATCAGTTATACCTTATTGGTGCCTAGTTGCCGTATACTTCGAAGGAAGCATGAGGGCTGAGATACTACCAGATTTCTCGATCCTAGGCGACGGCAGTCTAGATTCTTGGATTGGGTTCGAACTAGCCTGTTCGCATCTGTCAAGATGAATCAAGCTCGCCGACATACAACCAGTGCCTGCTTGCACCAAATGACTATAGTTCCGACGCTGAGGGTACTTCTCATCAAGAATTATCCGGGCCCATTAGTCAAAGTACTAGCATTGCCGTCCATGCGGGCGATATGAATGCCCAATCCGGTCGTCTGGGCTCCTCCGAAATACAGCTCCACGGTGGATTCGGAGTCGATACTCGCCGTATGAACAACGGAGAGAGACTCCGAAACTTGTGTGCTGAATATGAACTGCTTCTGGTCGGGTCGTTTTGTCGAGATAATCAGTCCTGATTGATGTGACGAAGAATCCGTATAAGCGGGCAACGGCGCGCGCAAATCCCTCAAAACCGAATAATGAAGGGTTTGAAGAAAGACTAAGAGGTGAACAACGAAAACTCAGGAAAATGTGACGGGTTTTGCGACTGCGAACAGCTCTGCTCTACACCACCTATTCCGATCGATTGGCCAAAAGAAAGTGTCGGTCATAAAGGCGATAGCTGAAAGAAACAGGTTAGTAATTCATTCGCAAAAGCGCAGATTGGATACGTGGACAAAGCACTTAAAAGAACAATTGCTGGCGTCTTGCAGCACAGCCTCTGCAGACAGTAAACGCGGGTGAGTGGAATGCAAACCTTAGTTACCACTCAGAAGAAATAAAAGCCATCGATCATCGAGGTGTACAATTAATAATTCATACACGTCCAGAAACTTGTGACAGACTGTCACAATCCACACAACATCTGTGTGCTCAAAGCTTATTTGTTACGGATGGAAAAGTTGAGATTGGATATAGTAGAGTTGGGCGAATGGATTTCCAGCCAACGTCATTCAACAACCCAACTGGTGTTCAGTGCCTCGGCTATTGCAAGCGAAACACAAAGGACATTTTTTTGCTTCGAGCATTCATCTTGGTAACTGAACCGATATTATTGATGAGGTTCGTTTACGGACATACAAGCACGGCACACGTGTCAATCGATACCTTGAAATTTTATTCACTCACATGTGGTATCAAGCGAGTATGCACGGTGAAACTGTTTTCTGGTATGACTTCATTTCAGACACGTCTGATATCTACTCGGTTACCAGGGCCTTGTTGAGTGTCACTCAACAGATGCTGCGTGACAGGCAGTAAGCTTTCAAATCCCTGGGGAACATTACAGTCTTGTTGCTACAAAAGTACGTTCCCAGCTGCTGGTAAATAGGAGTAAATAGGATGGGAGGCTTTATTCTTGCTGGTTTAATTTTCCTACGGAAGAGTTCATAATTTAGTACTGATAAGCTCCATGCAACTATGCCTGATGGAAGCGATAAGCGACTCCAGTCGCTCGTTGGCAAATCCATCAATCAACCCATCAATTCCACTGACGGGCAAATGAAAAACGGTGAAGAAAGCAAGTGAATAAAAGCCTATTCGATATTTTCGCCCACGTAACCAAGGAGTCAACATGGAACACTCGTTGATATGCCGCGCTTTTCAGTCTCTAAATACTGATTGATTTCTTCAGCAATCAAAAACTGTCATGCAAACTAAGCCGCCTCCAGCCCTGGATTACCACTGACGTGGTTGATTTGACTAGCGTTTACATCTTCAGGTGGACTCTTCAAATTCCAGTCGAATAATGATCAGTGAAGGCGACAAAAACAGCCAGTGAGCGAACCAAGTCGTTCCAACCTGAATAACCACCAGATCAGAACAGCCTAAAATGAGAGATGGTTAAAGGCTACAGAGTCATAAACCACCTAACACAAAATGGTGTCCCCTAGTCCTTATTTCGCGCGGAAAAACAGTATAAAAAGCTTACAATGAATTTGTATCATTAAGAAGTGACTAATCGGACTTTTCGTTCCTTTCGGTTAGTGAGTGAAAGGACACCTTTACTGTGGCCTTTTTCCAAGCTTCATTCTTGTTGTGTATGACATCCATCAAGCCGTAGCTTCGCCTAATTTGCACAGGGTTCCATGGAGGGGTTACTCTTTCCGACCAATACAAACTCACGAGCCCTTACAGGTCTACTCAAGCTGCTCGGCTGAAATCAAGCCATCACTGATACCTCCAAATACCAGGTCGCTTGCATTAACAGTCATTTCTAGCACGTCGCTACGACCAATGACTTCGTTGATTGTTCAGACTCTAGTCGTTCTACGTCAGTCCAACCCACTTGGTTTTCAATCAGTCCATCTCCAAAGCTTTACAATTCGTTTCGAACCGTTTTTCACCAACCAGGCGGCGGAGGGGGTGAGCCAGCTGATTGCGGACTACCGAAGGCAGCGCAGTTAGATGCTTCCCTCATCATCATCGACAGCATGACATCAGTGTTCG
>NW_008751695.1:577347-581557 GCF_000715545.1 Opisthorchis viverrini
TCGGGTCAGCATCTCACGAGCCACTGTAAGGCGACGAAGCACAATTGACGCCAACAGTCTCGTTACAAACGGGGTCAAGCTGATCCACCTGTGGTTACCACACTCACTACGCGTCACTATTTTGAAAATGGGCACTATCACCGATTCTCCAGCACTATGCAAAGAGGTGGCAATCTCGTCCCAGTATGAGTTCACATCTGATGGTGGACCACTTAGAAGAGACGTTCGTCAGACGTTCGTCTGACATCCGGATCTGCCAGTCTTTCAGTTGTCATACGATTTGTCCGTACCTTACGCGGCCCCGGGAAACGTAGGGCGAAGCGACTCCGGACGAACGCGTGGTCAGAGTCCAGAAATGTGTTCCAACACGACCGGCAGCCAGTTATGGATCCGCGCCATCGGTAACTGATAACAATGTGGTCGATTTGAGTTTGTGGCCGGCTTGTTGTTGGAGGACACCAAGTGGCCAGACGACTTTGGCTATTTCGGAAGTTCGTACTGCATGAAACAACCTGCGATCAGCACACAGCTGAAGCAATCGTTCCCCATTGTTCGTACGTACCGATTCCAGTCCATGCCGACCTCCCAATTGAGTCTCAGATGCACTGAGCCTGCCCACTTGCGCATTCATATCTCTGGCAACCATCACAATGTCTGGCCTTTTAGCTCGCCGCAGCAGAGCATTCAGGGCGTCGTAAAACCTGTCGTTCACGGTGTCAGAGCTACAATCAGTTGGGGCATAGGCAGACACGATAAACAGACATCTATCAACTTGCCGCTTGTGAGACTCCTTCACAGACGTTGCCAGACGAACCGCACAGAGGCGACTATCAACAGGTATCCAGTCAAGTAAGGATACTTCCGCCCGGTGACTTAGCACAATACCAACCCCTGCACATCCCACCGCAGCAGCCTCTGGATCACCAGAGGTGCGTAGCCGGAAGCGAGTGGAGACTGACGGGGCGGTTAACTCAATCACTGTGCTTGCATCTTGAATTCTCGTTTCTGAGACACAGCACACATCAATGCCAAGCGAGTCCAGTGTGAGTGCAAGAGCAGCTTGTTGTCCTGCTTGCTTCAGAGTGCGAACATTGAACGCGGCCAGATAGAGTGGGTGTCGAGGCTTGAGGACTGATCTGGAGATTCCTGAAGATGTCGGCACCATGTGACGAGCAGACGCTGCACGCAAAACCGATGCATGACGAACGGAGTCATCAGTCCTAAGTGCTGGGCCTACAAGGAGAGAGTTATTAATGGGGTGGGGAGAGGGGGAAGAAAAAGTATGTGAAGGAGAAAGAAGGGAGGCGTCAGCAGTAGCCTGTTTTCGCTTACCCGCCCTGCTGTATGCAGCAAGTAAGGCGACCCGGCTGATGGCACCACGCGACGGCCGATGTGGCATGAGAATATTGTTAGTTGTGTAGGTCATGGTTGTACGAGGGCTGGGATACTGCCAGGGCGCCCACACCTAGACAGGAGGACGATTAGGGTCCTCAACCAAAGCCTTTGGCTCAAAAGCCTAACCGCAAGGCAGCGGTGTTTGGCGGGAAATGCAAATGCATTACCATTTCTACGGAACAAGTCGCCACATGTTCCAACCCCCAACCTGGAGGGCCAGGAGACTGTGTTCGTCAGACCTCTAAACATTGACCAACCTGGTGTGAGAGACTCTGTGACTGTCGCGGGACACTCTCCAGTATAGCTCAGTGGGTTGCTGAGGTGCGCAAACCGTCACACCACGGTAAGGTCCAGTCTCTTCGTGACGGTCGAAATGACCTCAAGACGACTTCTCACACAAATGACAGTGATTTTCCGGTCTGATGCAGATAACAGTTCTGTCTGACGTTTTTGGGTGTGCGCTTCACATCCATAAGGCGTGGAGTGCCGCTGCAAGGCTGGATGTGCTCAAACCCATCCGTTGGAGATAGCAGACGAATTCATCATCAGTCGCTGCGGTCCAGATGAAGAAGATCGGGAAGTCGAGAGCAGCTTCTGTCAAACTCTACCATCTGTGGTTCAAGTGTGACATCAACCTATCTGTAAACGGTGTAGTTTGTAATACCGCGGTGCGCCCCCCATTGTTACACGCGTCAGAGATTTGACCGCCATGCGCTGAGACGTTGAAAGATTGTGCTTAAGCATCGCTATCTTCAGAGTACTGTCCGAACATCGGACAGTAGGTCGAGTGCTTTTTGCAAGAAATAACTTACCCACGAAAACCGATCGCACTCCGTGAGTTGCATGGCTCGGTTATGTACTCGGGATAGCCTTATTGATACAACAAACTGGATAGGGAAAACGAGCCATGGGAGTCAAGCACCGGCTCCGCACCGGTGTGAAAGCAACTGTCAGAAAACTCAGATGCGTTAATCATTGCTGTCCACCTGGGGGACCTGAAACGGGATACACCAATGCTTAGAAATATTAAAAGTTGCGCGCTCGGTGGCGCTCATGCATCAACGCATAGTTTCCCTGGTAACGAATCGTTTGCGACCCAACTGCCAAGCTCGACAAGTAGACCAGCCAACAAGCAGTGCACCCGAGCTACTTGTATCCTTCAACGTCCTCTCCAGATTTCCCAAATAAAAAGTCCACCGTCTGAACTGGGTTTACGCGTCAATCAGATCAGCTACTGCCTCCAATACGTAACTGGTCTCCTTGATCTACCCAGATCGGCCCACGAAAAAGTGGCAGTCATAACAAACGTATAACATTTGTGCCATTTACAGCTGAAGATGATAATGATGATGAATCAATCTTTCAGATTTCTATTGTACTGGAGAAGGGGATACTTTCGACTGTGTGAAGTACCCACAAACGTAGCCGTCTGCTAAGATTTGGTCGGAAAGTTCCTCACACAGAAAATGCACTAAACTGTAGACTGGTGACACTAAACATTTCAACCGTAGTCTCGGCACCCATTTGGAGAAGTATCACCTCTTCGAGTCCGAGAGAGTGTATCTTCAAGGATACTTTCAAAGTTGCCTACTCAATGGGTTCGCTGAAAAACAAGAGTACTGAATCAAGTAGAACATAAGTTTGACGGAAACTCGTGGACTGCGCCTACCTGATGAGCCCCAAGAAGGGTGAAACCGGTCGTGGGCTGTCGAAGAGTTTTCAGCAACCTTATGAGTAGTGCATTACAAAAAGTATTGAATCAAATTTCAAAAACCAAGCCAGAACCCGCAATGACTCTCGAGGACTATTCCGTAAGCCCCGAAACTGCTGAAACCTAAAGCGAACAAAATAGAAAAACTCGAAGTAAAGGGCATGAACTTGTCCTGCCTCATATAACCATCCCCGTTTGCCGTCCGAAACTCCTGGCATCCAGGACAGTCAACAGCCACGACAAGTTCTCTCGGATGCAGTATTAATCCTGTTTAGAGTTCCCTTCATTTTACTCTGCGTTTCGACCCTAATTACGGGGAATCTCCGTGACTATTCTTTCGTCGTTCCCGCTTTGCTTCACATTTGTCTTAAATGCGGTGACTGAATACGCAGAACACAATGGTTAAAAGCGGTTGCGATCAGTCTGTGAGCTGTCAAGTTGCTCACGTAAGGTTATTTGCATACTTATCTGAAATGGCCAGGCAACTTGGTAAATCCTTGACACGACGGTTCTCGAAGTTAGTCGTGTGAGTACTTCAGCTGTAAGACTCTCTCGGTGCCCACCTGCTACGCCACCCGACATGAGCACGATGGCTGAGATACTGCCAGGCTCTCCGAACCTGGACAGGACCAGTCGAGATGTCTTGGTTGGTTTCGAATCCTCCGTTTGCGCCTTGACCACTGAGCCACCTCGAGCTCTGGGCGTGGCTGGAACGCAATAGTTCTTTAATGCCTTAACCGGCTCACCACTTGACCACCTATTATCCGGGAACCCCTCATATGCGTATAAATTGCGATTGCTCTCGAGGACAAACGCAGTAGGTGAACATCGCTCAGTTAGAAGACGAACGAGCTAAAGAACGCAACGCACAAATCACTTATGCATCGAAAATACAGGATTAATCTATAGGTATCCGCTTATCTATCTTTGTAAGTTAAACTTGTGCCGAAAGTTCTGTTGACCTCTGAGGCTGTTATTTTCATATCGACGATCAATACAATCCAACTCCTTGTGACTTGGAATAGTTTTTAACATAACTCCCAGAGAACATAAGCTACTTGATACCCACGACCGGTTTCGCCCTTCTTGAAGCTATCAGGTAGG
>NW_008751695.1:581609-584050 GCF_000715545.1 Opisthorchis viverrini
GCAATTTGGTTTCAAGTAGAACATAAGGTTGACGGAAACCCGAGGACTGCGCCTACCTGATGAGCTCCAAGAAGGGCGAAACCGGTCGTGGGCTGTCGATGGATTTTCAGCAACCTTATGAGTAGTACATTACAAAGATATACATGTGTCGCGATATTTCAAATATCGTAGCGACTCAAACATGAGGCGGCCTGGTGCAGCACATTCAGTTGCCTGAGAACATCATAAACGAGAGATTCAGCTGGGTTTTCTGGTGAGTCTCTCGGAAGAACCAAATTAGTTTGTAAATGAGTGTATATTCGCTACTTGATACCCGTTTGTTGTCGATGCAGAATGCACCCCTTTCCTTGTACTCTTTCGTTGCATAGTGCCGTGCAACTCGGATGAGTCACAAAGTCTGAGATTGTTGAAGGTTGGACGGGAGCAAGCGCCTTAAACGCTGAACTACCTTGAGGTCGACCTTTTGCGAGTCAATGCCATGTTTACTTTACCGTTTCGGTGGCGTTCAGGACCGGATTTCTCAGCCCATCAAGACAGTCGGTATGTAGAAGCCTCGTAGAAAAATGGAAACTAGTAAAAGGCCGCAGGTGAATTATGGTGATGCAAAGTAATCGGAGCCGTGTCGCCATTATGAAGAATTACCCGCATTCTACTGTGCTTCTGTGTTATAATCTGAGCGGGATTCCCGCATCAGAACAACGGGATTCTTTGGGAGGTATTGATGCGGATGAAGGTGCCCCTTGAAATATTACCCCAAGGAACAAAAAGCAACTGTTTTAATATGCAAAAAACGCTTTCGCATATGGAAGGCTGTTCGTGGACGGCGTTCAGAGTTTATTAAACATTATCTAGAGTATCTACACATCTTGGCTTGTATTTTCACATGGATGGTCGGTGCAGTTTTATTTCGCTCTTTTTTAAATGCATCTCTCTACGTCAACCTTGCCTGATTGACTTCATTTTCCTCAATTCCGTGAGAAAATAATCTAGTTTGACGAGAATTAATCCCAGAATTCATACTAAGGTTACCTGGTGGCACTGTTGCAAAAATGAGTCCGGAACTAAAAGTCTTCACCACAGGGACCTTTGCTTCTTTCGGATTAATCAATTTGACGTTGTTGCGTTCGACCATGGACGAAAGGTTTTCGAGATCTGACCACTGTTCACAGTTGGTCGACATGTCTCAGTGGTTAGAGCGCGAATTTACTGACCGAAAGGTCCACGACCTCTGCCTCTCGACTCCCTGTCTAGACAGTATCCCAGTGATTCCTTTGGTTGGCATGGCAGCTAGACACCGAAAGGGCGCTACAGCTGGGCGATTTTTTTATTTCTGATTCTGGTCAATTTCAAGGAACATGGTATTGACGTCATGAAGAGACTGGACCTTACCGTGGTGTGACGGTTTGCGCACCTCAGCGATCCATTGAGCTATACTGGAGAGTGTCCCGCGACAGTCACAGTCTCTCATACCAGGTTGGTCAATGTTTAGAGGTCTGACGAACACAGTCTCCTGGCCCTCCAGGTTGGGGGTTGGAATATGTGGCGACTTATTCCGTAGAAATGGTAATGCATTTGCATTTCCCGCCAAACATCGCTGCCTTGCTGTTAGACTTTTGAGCCAAAGGCTTTGGTTGAGGACCCTAATCGTCCTCCTGTCTAGGTGTGGGTGCCTGGCAGTATGCCAGCCCACGTACAACCACGAATTTACCCAAATAAGCTCATGCCACATCGGCCGTCACGTGGTGACATCAGTCGGGTCGCCTTACTTGCTGCATATGGCAGGGCGGGTAAGCGAAAACAGGCTACTGCTGACGCCTCCCTTCTTTCTCCTTCACATTCTGACGAAAACAACGCTTTTGGATAGAAATGGGAAGCTTAACTCCTGGGGTTTGGAACATGTTAAATACCCGCATTCGCACACCCTTCTCAACATGACAGTTGTGCAAAGCGACAGGTGAAAATTAGCTCGACAAACGCATCGTTAGGTCAAGGAAATCAAAAGGAATTTGCAGTTCAAATGTCCTCTAATTGCATTAAAACATATGAAACTACCAAACACCTTAATTTCCTCCGTCCGGGTTTTGATATCACTCCTGTTACTCACGTATTATTCCGCAATTTCCCCCAGGAATTGCTAACGGCACCAAAAACGAGCAGGGTAGGCAGTGAGGGTGTTTGTTTTAGACACATTTTCACATCAGAACACAAGCAAACAGAGACAGTCTCGCAGCAGAGCGAGGAGTTCTGATTGCTGCCAGTACCTTTAACATATGCGCTCACCGACACATGCTAGTAGTATCGGTGAAACTACTGGTGGGGAGGCACGCGAGTAGTGTGTGCTGTTCGTAGAATTTCTCCTTGCGTCTATTGAAAAAGGGAGATCTGTTGCGGAATTCGTGGAGCCACTTTGTAACATTTGCTTGGATTTGACCGACAAATGA
>NW_008751695.1:584683-592742 GCF_000715545.1 Opisthorchis viverrini
ATTTCCTAACAAATAAGTCCGCAGCGAAGACCTTTCATCGGTAGCTCCCAAGTTCAAGCTCACCGATCCCATTCCACATCCGTTCAACTTTAGGCGGAGTATCATGCAATCTCCATAAGAGCATCCAAAAAGCCCGACCACATTCGACTGCAAAACTGGTGTTACTGTTGGAACAAGCTGATATCTATTTGCAAGCAAACGTAATTTGATTGACACACGCGAAGAGAAATGAACCCAACTTCAAGCGCCTTGTGAATGGAGATGCTCTTCCACCCACGACGTCCCATTTTGTGATGAAACGTTTGCTCTGCGAACAAATCAATAAGCCAGCAATCTGTGTTCGTATTTGTACGTTCTGAATCCCATGCTTTGTGATACTAATAACCTTAGAAACCCGGATTACTGCCTTTTTATTGACAGCGATGAATTCATACTTTTACAAATCCAGCTAAACTTGTTGGTGTTAACACCCTAAAGATGCCACAATCCGCTAAAACACGTAAGAGATATCGAAAACGCAAATACCTGAGAAAAAGTCCGTGTACATAAGACTACCCGAAAACAGAAGAGAAAATAACCACGAGAAGTACCAACTTGAAGAAGGAAAGGACTGGATAAAATTCCCAGCTGTAGGCAAGTTAGTTAGCAGATACAAAATAAAAAAACAAGTCTGAACTCCAACGGCGTGGTAAAATGGGCAAAAATCTGTGATTCATCAGTTCAAACGGGGATTGAAGTGGGTGCGTTGGCAGCTACGTTCGCGACCAAGGATTGCAACTCTTCCAGATCAGGTGCTCGTCCGATAAGACGCAGAAGTCGGTAGAGCAGAAAACGAATCCAATTGAAGAACGATTCAATCCTTGGGGGAGAGAAAAGTCGTACGAAAGTTTAACGAAGCTAGGTAACATCGTATTTGTAACTTGAAAGGACCCAGTTACTTAACACAGTGTGCTAAATGAGAAAAACTCGAACTAGTCAGTACTTCTCACCGTAACCGTCGGGGAAGTTTGGTGTAAAGGTGAGATGGAGACTGTCGATCGATGGCTACGTTGGACTGGTTCATCGTAGGACCAAGAATACGCATCTTAAAAACAGTCTCTCCTCTTCAAGACGGGTGTAAATCAATTAACCCCGCAGTTGTCTCGCAAATTGTGAATTTATTTCAGCTTGATGAAGCTTTAGAGGATGGGATCAGGTTCTCTCGAGAGAACGCCACAAACAGGATGAATTGAACACCCCTAGAAGCTACTAAAGTAGTCATACTCCGTTTGTTTGAAGAGCGCAGATGGAAGACGGACACACACAAAAACTTGTGCTATCATGCTGTTGCACAGTTGCTGTGTATCATGAATGAAACGGCTTCGTACACGCAACGATTGGCGAAATTCACTATCATGCACATGAGCAATTTACAACAAACTACTATACTACTTATATCCCCGAAAATCGCCGTAAAACACTATTTTGTCCAAACTGAAGAGCCCCAGCCTTCAAGAATGCGTGATTTAGATTGGAAAATCGGAAATACAAAATAATAACAAAAGAATGCCACCCAGACACCAAAGAATAAATTTACGGTGCAGATTAGTGTATAACTTGAAATAATGGCATTTTAGGTTCGCATAGGACGGTAGCGGCACACCCGCTGCCGGGATGAACCTCGGTGGTCCGGGGTGCAGGCTTCAAACCTGTAGCCGGCTGACGCCGGAGCGGTTCGATTCCGCCTTCTCGGCGTCTCACCTGTCTGACTGAGCGGCACATTTTGGCCTAAATGAATCAGCAAGCGACCCCTCACGAGCAGGCAACCTCCGTACAATCCGCATCCCACAGGTGTTCTCGCCACAAGCAATGGCAGATTTCTGTCAGGCTCAGTAGGCGACCCCTCAAGAACGGACAACCACCCTACAAAAGTCAATTACTCAGCTTCGACGGGCTTTTGATAGAATGAACTGAGAAAAATTCACTGTTTGAGAACAGAAGAAAGTGAAGTCATCAGTGAAACAAACTTGCTTTGTTACCAGAGGCACAGAATATGCTCAAGGGTTTTAAAAACACAAACCGGAATATGGTTGCTACTTTTTCAGCCAGATTCAATGTACTCTATTTGCTTTGAAGTCTTATCGGTATTTTGTCGAATAATTTAGATGTTAACAGGAAACACCTGAATCCCAGATAGTTCTGTCGTTCATGGTATTCTTCAACGAAATTTACGGTAGACGAGTGTTCAAATGAGGATATTTAGCGAGCCGTCTCCAATCGGTTTGCTCTTAGAGTATAAGATTAAGGGAACATCGGACGCCGCCTAACTGATGAGCCTCAAGAGGGTCCAAATCGGTAATGGGCTGTCAAGTAATTTTTGGAGATCTCGTGATTGCACAATATACGGGCTGACTGACGGCTGATCAAGCCCCACTTCTTGTTTGAATAGTATCAAAATTTTGACTCACTGGATGCAACAGTATTAAGTTTTATTCAAAACGCACTACTCATAAGGTTGCTCAAAATCCGTCGACAGCCCAAGACCGATTTCGCCCTTTCTGGGGCTTATCAGGTAGGCGCAGTCCCAGGGTTTCCGCCAACCGTACGTTCTACTCGAAACCAAATTGCACGAAGTTAGCGACCATACACTCATTTGCCAATAAGTTTGGTTTTCGCGGGAGGCTCGAGTGAATCGCTCGTTTACACCTGAGGGAGAAACCTGATGCAATGAGTGCTATTCATCACAGGCTGAAGAGCACAGCAGCTGACCCGGTTCAGTACAACTGGTGAAAAGATCAAGAGGCAGTCATGCTTTCATGAGATAAAACAGCAAGAATCGAATGTGCCACGAGGACCTGCAAGAGGGAAAAGCCGAGAGGACTCCGCAGTCGGGCTCCCCTGAGAGTATGCATTGAAGCGAGTTGTGGTGGTCGAGAAAGTTGGACATATAAAAAGACGTATAGTTTGAAAATGCATACGGGGACATCAAATCCACTCAACCCATGCTGACTGTAACAGTTGTCCTAAAAACCTGCCCTGCTCTCGTGGACTTAAGGTGAGAGTGAGTGGCGCTAACTAGATATTGCAGACAGGTAACCCGCACAAATTTTCACCAAAAGTCGATGGAGCATCCGTAAATATTGATCTGTCAGGTGAGCCTTATGTAGTTCCAAATCCGCTCAGGAATATTTCCCCTAACACAGGTTTGACCGCTCACTGTGCGGAGAAACCGTTGAACAGCGCTTTGAGAGTATAGGGCACTGGCTTACGGAATTTAGAAAGCGTAAAAGTCTGAAAACACGTGATAGAATGATAACTGTTGCAAAATAAACGGGAACTATAATGCAGTCGAGAAATGCATCGTACGTTCCTAGTGTTACGGTGGATACTACTGATGTGGCACGCGAGTAGTGTTTTCTCGCATATCCGCTTCGCGTCTCTTAAAAGGTGAGATCTATTACGTAATTTATGGAGTCGCATTTGCTTACATTTGAGAAACAGTCAAGGAACATCCAGGAAAGTTCAAGAAGACGCGTTGAAGGAGAAGATGGATATTCGGTTTTGTAAACAAGATGCGTATGAGAGAGTTTTGCTTCCCTGTCGCGTTGAAGGAGAAGATTCTAATGAATAATTCCACAGCGAAAGCCTTCTTCCTTTCCCTAGTAGTCGGATTGGAGTGCGCCATAGAACACATTTTGACATAAAGTCTGCTCTGGATGAGTGAGCATGCGGCTTTCCAAATTCTAAAACCGTCCGATTCGGATGGGTCGCGAGTGAACCTTGAGGCCATGCAATTCAAGAAGTAATCCGAACACTCCTCAAAGAAATAACGAATATATTTTTTATGCGCGCGCATCCTCGGTGAGCTAGAGCAGAAATCTACCTGTCACATGTTTTACAAGTGACCCACAAAGCCAACCCAGTTTTTCAAGACAACGAAACTGAATGCCTCAGAGGGTAATGGAAACTAACAACTAAAACAAACGTGCTCTACGGTTGCCGTTTCGTCATTCAATCAAAATGCAGGTCACTGAGCGCTAAAAAAACAATATCGTTGTTTCCTACCAGCGACTGGAGTTGTGCAGTACCGTGCAAATTCCCCAGATGAGGCTTTGAGGACCTTCTGAAAATATACAAACCATCTGATCTGTTTCTCCGAGGATCTCACAGTCATTTCTACAGAATGAGTCGTAAGATGCATACTGAATGGTCAAGGCGAAATAGGGTATTCGATAGCAACCGAATTTCGGAAGCAGTCAAACTTCAGGTATGTGCTTTTGTCTAGCTAAATTCGGGCTGCAGCTCATACGCTGAGACTAGGAGTAACTTTCTGACTACTCATGAGTAGTCAGACGATCGTCTGCGCTAGTCACATTAAATAAAGTTCACCAGCTGAATAAACTGCTCACCGGACACGTGGTTCACACGTAAAATTCCAAAACCGTATTTCATGCACACCTTATTGGATAAAGCTCATGGAGTTGAGTTTTTCGGGACCTGACCACGCACTTATCTTAGGCGATCAGGTTCTTTGTTTCGAAGTGACTGGCTAGAATGCATCGAGGATCGACGTAGGGTCTCGCACAGGAACGTTGCGAGGACCAGTTGTTGCGTTAACCGTCTGTATCTTGGTTGTATCCTTCTTCCCTAGGGGATTGCTGAGCCAACTAAACGGAATGGTGGATAGTTGAAATTCGCAAGAAGGATGGTGCTTACCCAGTAAGGTACTATGGGATTATTGTTTGAACATACTGTTGATACAAAATGAGTAGTGTGTAATAACGCAAGCTATAAAGGGTGGTCTTGCAGTAGGATAGTCCGCAGGCCACACATAACGGCTGAAGATTAGCTTGTAAACGTGGACCGCCAGCATGCTAGTAAATCAGAACATAAAACAGCTATTAGAGGCACAGTACCGTCAGTGGGTCCTCAATGAATAAATGCCAAAGAGACGCGGATCCGAGTGCACAAAAAGAACCGGACCTCGCCGGATGCGAACCAGAAATGGATCTTGTGAAGCTAGTTATCCCCAAAACGTTTGCTTACCTCAGTTGCCAGTGATAGCGCTGCAGTGTCAATTGCACTCGCAGTGCACGACCCCAGCTCAAGCTCTGACACTTCCCTGATGGTTCATGGGTGGAATAGCTTCCAACAACTGCGCTGTCCACCATCAACACGTATCGATCAACAGGATCACCATGGAGGCGACATATTGATCTGATCAGATTGAGATTCCTGGAATGCATGGGGTCAATAAATGAGTTAAATAATAAGGATTTAAGATCTAGTATCCGTTGTATGGAAATTACAGTTTCAAATGGCGGAAAATTTTCAAAGGCAGTCACTTAGCAGATAAGTCGCAAGGAAGTACATACCACCTGATGGCGAGTTCCGTGAAGTGCTAACAGCCTTTGAGAAGCAAAATAAAAAATGTAAGACGGACTCTCCACCACTGATTGACTCGAAAATTATTTTAGTAGGAATACAGAATTGAACGATAAGAATACCGAGACTGGTCTTGATAGCATTTTACAGAATCGTATCACCGGTTGTAGTCATTGTCCCCCAAATCACTAGCTGAGAGATCCGCTGGCAGGGGCTCGTTAAGTTTCCCGGCTCAAGTCTTGGAATGCATGGTTCCGTGAGTTTTCTCTAGTAGTACCGCGCAAATTTCAGGAAGCGTTTCTACGCACGAGGTGTGCACGCTTCAATGAGGCCAGTTGATGGTGCCCGACGAATAGCTGTCACATTGACAGGTTAGTCGCGCTTGGATGCCATATTGATCGCACGTCGTCGGAGCTCAACCATATCAGGAAGGTCAAAGGGAAGCAACTACGCAAAGGCTTGTGCAGAGCACACTACCAGATCTTATTCCTCACGAGTGTCTAGTGTACTAAGATGACGTCAACGCTCACGGTTGGTCTATCCAAGAGAACATCACAAACTTGGAACTGCTGGACAACTCCATAGGGATAGGACTAATCTTAAAACCCTCCAGGTGTCACACTTTGTGACAGTAAGTCACACATCTGCGGCATTTGATCTCATTTAAAGGAGTAAGTCAGGTGACGCGACAGAGAAAGCAGAACCCAGAAGTCCGCAGTTTCATGGGACCTGCGAGCTATCACAGGAGGTTTGAAAAGGATTTTGCACATATAAGGACACCACTGTACACTCTGACACAGAGGAAACGCCCTTCGATTGCATCTAACATGTGAGTATGCTTTTTAAGGAATGAAGCTCTTCAACGATCCCAACGTTCCCGGACAGGCAGAAAGCGGGCTTGTTCATACTGGATAACGATGCTAGGGACAGCCGAGGCCGTTCTCACCCAAGCTGTAGCATACTTCCGGTGCCTAGCTGCCATGCCACTCGAAGGAAGCACGAGGGCTGGCATAGTGCCCAAGCCTAGACAGGGGAAGTCGAGAGGCGGAGGTCGGATTCGAACCACGGAGCTTCCGGTCAGTAAATCTGTGCTCTAACCACTTGGGTCGCCCAGTAGCAAGACGGCACACGTGATCGCCTACAGGAGTCTAGCTTTAAACAAGGACGAACACACACACTGCACCTCGGAAGAAATGCTCTTACGTGAGTATACCCTGAGGCTCTCTCTAGAACCGACCTACTTGGACATCATCGTCCGGACAGACCACCAACCGTCCTTCTGGTTGCAACATTTTCAAGACAGATGGAAAAGGTGGCGAGAAATCTTCCAGCTGTATGATTTCTAACGTACCCATCGGCCGGCCAAACAACAGCAGCGCCGACGTGCTTTGTAGACGGCCGAATAGGAAGCAAGGAAATCATCCCCCATCAACGACACAGAATGTAGTGAGAATGAACATTGAATCCACGGGTCAAGAGTGGCGGCAAAAGCACCCGGTTGTCTGTGAAACCATGGTAAATGGCGCGAATCGATCGAATAGCAAGGGGATGGAGAGCACAAGCTACGAATGGTGAGACCCGCGGTCGCTGCGGGACCAAATGATAACGACATCACTATATTTAAGGTGGTATGGACATTTGGGGCGGAACATACTGCCCGCAATCACTGCTGACCACACCAATACGAAGACGCTGTCAACCTGAGGAATGTAGACTCCTCAAGCACCCGATGAAATAAAGAAAACAATGAAAGCTGACTATCCAAACGAAATGGTTGAATTTGATATCGCGAATCTAACAGGGAAAACACCCGTGGATTACTTTGACAAACAGTGGATTTGTCGCTAAGTGACCCCAGCCTACTACGTTTTGATCGTGGACTGAACTTTGAAGGCATTTTGGCACAGAGAATATACAAGGTCCCGGGGATCGACAACACACGCGCCACACCCCTGCAAGAAAACAGGTTGGACAAACTGATCCCTTAAGACCCACCAAGAGGCGTTTGCTCGAAGGAACCGGATTACGTGGGACCAGGTGCAGCGAGAATGCGTCTTGGCATACAGAGGTTCGGTCCACAAGTCCACCAGTTAGACATCGTTTTCATATGAACAGGGCGTTAACCAGACTAATCAGCGATGTACAAGTGACCACCCTATTACCAGACCGAAAAGGCCACAGATTGAGTCCATCAAAAGCACATCAATTGACACAAACCAGCCTTGAAACCATCCGAAACTAACAGAGAAACCCCTATGACCAGATGGCATTTTGTGAGAGGGTTTAAACGGGAAAGTACCAACCAGGCTCAAGTCTGAGTTGAAGAAACCAGGAGTGCTCTCAGAAACAAACTGTGTGGTAAGAGTCTTGGATGACAGTGCGAGTAAAGCACTGAGTAAAGTGCAACGGAAATCAATTAGAGCTGGATGTACGACCCGAAGGAAGTCGATCTTAGGCGGGAGGCGGTGCAAACAACTACCGAGTGCGGACTCTTGTATACTACGTACGGTAACGATTGGACGAACCATGCGTTGAGACAAGCAGACGTCCACGTCGTTTCCTATGATTACTGTAGCATTTTCATATTTCCATTAGTGTTATTTTTTTACTAATCACGTTCGCTCTAGTGCGCTAATTCCCTACACCTCATGCTCTACTTCCGGGGGGCGATATCACTGACATCACTGTCAAGACA
>NW_008751695.1:596940-602738 GCF_000715545.1 Opisthorchis viverrini
TATATATATATATATATATATATATATATATGCTACATCAGGGCCACTTCAGAAGTGATAACTCAGAATGACATTATCGTATAGAAACAGGAATGAATCTGTAGCTCTACAGAGTTTGAGAGCTACTGTAGAACACAGGAATTCGAATATATCCTGCCCCTTCCAAACGTAATGGGGTAAAGCAAAACAAAGTAGTTCGTGGCTGTTTAGGATTCTCAAATTTCAAGTGAATTTTCATTCTATACATGAAGCAAAAGTACTCTGAAGCACTGTAATCTACATCGTCCTTGTCGGGATCATTTGCAACCAAAATCTGAATTCTCCCACAGATCGTACAGACCTGCTAGTGGAAAAGTCATCACACCGAATCGAACCACGTGACTGAGGGTTGATAGCGATCCACCCTGCCTAAGTGCGAGTGTATGCCACGATAAGTGCATTGTGGTCGTTGAGAAAAATGTTTTGGATACTAACAGCGAAATCCCTCATTGAGAGTGAAACCCCAAAGGCAGGATATCTTTTCACCGAGGATTTTCAGCAGTTACTTGCGCTGGTTCACTTATTCCTGTCAAACATGAGTTAGCACAAGGACATAAACGCATTTATGGCTTTCACAAGTCATCAACTTAGTGTCCGCACTTTAAAAATGGATGACATCCGGATTACGTTGTGCAGTGTAGTTTCAATCACCTGCGTGAGACAGCTGTTTGCAGGAATGACGTAATGGGTTACACTGCTGCAAGATAGCTTACGCTATCGGATCTGACACAGAATCTTCTGTTCGCAAATGTTCTGACAGTGCTTAATTTCTCTACGGCAAGTACAGACAACTCAGTACTAATCGAGAGCATCATTGTCACGTTCTGTCAGTACACCGATACGGAAAGCTCCTCCAATACAATCGCTGCTGCACCGAACAAAGTTGTATCATTTTCATGAAGGAAACTACTCACAAGGTTGCTGAAAACTCTTCGACAGCCCACGACCGGTTTCACCATTCTTGGGGCTCATCAGGTAGGCGCAGACCCATATATATATATGGGTCCGGGACCTAACGGCACTGAGAGAGCCTAGTTGGGAGATGAATATAGACATTTTACTCACTACACGTGATCACGGTATCCCCATGGCAGTTTTGGGAATAAATCAAGAATCCGTCGTATTTCCGGTAAAATTAGCACGGTCCAGCGTGGCTTCTAGTGTATTTTCAGGGTCATCAAATCTTGAGCGAATGTTATATAGGCCTTGATACTTAAAAAGAGGCAAACGCAGCTTATTGATAGGTTTTTTCGGTCCAACTAACCACAAGTTAGCCACACCAGCCGCTAGATCCTGATAATCTCACGTCAGACGTCCCTCCACCGGGAGTTTTTTTCTTTAGGACGGTGTATTTTTATCCCACAAATTAAAACAAACTAACCGGACATCAAGACAAACTTACACGCATATCCTGAAGAACCCAGGCGAAGCCGAAGTTCGGATGAACATATCCAACCAACTTCAAAAGAAATTCTAACGTATGAATATCGCCGTGAAAACGGTCACGAAGATCTTCATATTGTACTTTTACGGCAACATATTCCCCATCTTTTGTGACAGCACGATGAACCTGAGCAAGACTAGCGGCTGCAATGGGCTCAGGGTCGAATGTGGCAAACACTTCTGACGGAGTTTTGCCAAAATCTTCAAGAAATATTCGATCCACCTGAAGTTCAAAAAGCGTATAAAATGGGTACCCAATGAAGTTCAATATGGAAAATATAAGTTTAAGGCGTGTTGGCAGAAGCATGTGCGAATATGGAAGTAGTATCATCAATCAGCAGTGGCCAAGGCAAGCTGACGTAAATAATTGCAGCGACGTCATAATTTTCGCTGAACACAAAAATGGTCTAAAAACAAACCCGGACACCCTAAGCCCGTTCGTTTCACTGCGCTGTTATGAGAATAAGCCCGCCTGCACATAAGCAACATCCCTTACTATGAGTCGAATTGGTTTCGCCGGGTAGATTCAACTGAAAAGCTCGTGTCAAGGAATTCCACAGATAACTTAGATGCACTTCGGCGTGTTCACCCTTGACAGGAATGAACGTAAACATGGCGAATACAACCACATTGCTTGGCTATCCTTGGCAATATCCAGCCCCAAGCGAATAAAACTTCATAAGATTGCTCAGTAAAGTGCGAATCTGTGAAGTGCGGTAGTACCGGTAAAGCCACCTTGGCAGAGCCGAGAGGAAATTCCCGTGTCTTAGACTTAAATGCGCCGAGAATTGGATAGATAAGTGCTAGCTATTAGGCGATCACGGAGATTACAATGTGATGCCTCTGTTTAGGAAATCGAAGGAGGTACAATTTTCTATAGCTCAACGTGTAATACAGCTCAGCCTGGTGGTGCGAAAACGCACACTTATTGCCCGTCACAGAGCACGTCGATAGTCCTGGTTGATACAGAGACAGTCAATCAGCTGTAACACCCTTCCGATGCGTAGCTGTCATGCTACCCGGGGGAAGCACGAGGGCTAAGACACCGCCAGGTTGCCCAAGCCTAGACAGGGGAAGTCGAGAGGCAGAGGTCGGGTTCGAACAACGGACCTTCCGATCAGTAAATTCGTGCTCCAACCACGTGAGCCATATCAACCCTGGTCGGTAAGAAGGGAGGCGCTTCACAACTCAGGATACAAGCGATGAATGCTCTGATTATCCCATCCCGTCGTTCTGTGATAGTAATTCGAAATCTCGGTTCAGTCGGTTAAAGGTCATGTTCGCTGTAGGTAACTATACGAGCAAACTGATGAAGTATTATCAGGTTGTATCACCGCTGCCAATAAACATCACCGGCAACGTGAGTGATTCACTGGATACTCCTAATGCAGGTGCCCACTACGAAAAATTGCGGTAGGCACAGACTGCACACATCAGTAAGCCCTGCCACAAGTCGTAGCGGCCAAACTAGGTGATCGCTCCACATCACAGTTGCTGCAACAACTACTACAACCACCCGACATGGTCATCCGTGGATTATCGTTGAAGTCAAACGTTACAGAATGGATGGTTAGTTATATTTCATCGTTCCGGTACCTAGCTGTCATGCCACCCGGAGGAAGCACGAGGGCTGTCAGGTTGCCCAAGCCTAAACAGGGGAAGTCGAGAGGCAGAGGTAGACTAACTTCTTGTATCTATTGCGCGTAACCTGCTTGTCGGTTGTTCTATCTTCCATAAAACCACTTTCCCATGGTCTGGAGTTGGATACATATTCGTACTTCACATTCTTCCTCGAGCGGTCGGCACACATTGTGATCGTATTGTTAGTTGTGGCATAACTGGCAGATCCTCAGATATAATAACCATTAACGCCGCATACGACACTAAACAACAAGTAACTGATCCTTTGTTATCTAGCACCAAGAAACAAGCGACTAATTTACTAAACTAGGGACCTTAGTTGCAGTTTTCGCTTAAAATAACCCATCGTGTTGTGCTCGTGTTTGGTGGATTTGCGTTTTCTGTTCTTATCCCCATTTCGATTTTAGACGCGGTGGATAAAATGGTGTCATCGGAAGTCGTATAGATAACGATAAATACGCGTACCCCCACACGGTTCAGTGAATTCGACAAAACGAATGGTGCACTAATGATAAGAAATGCGAGCACGTTCTTCAACCAAACAAACAATGAAAACGAAATTATGCTTACCTCTTTGGCCGTTCGCACCAGGGCTTGGTCATGTAAGCGTTCCAGGGTTTCTGTATATTGCTTCGGGAGCACATGATTTAAGCTAACAAGTCCTTGTCCCATCTTGATATAAAGGCCTCCATTGGCGAGGCACCCTCGTAAAATTCTATCAGCAGACCTCTGGTGACAATTGATAAGCTCTCGATCGTACGTAGGGCCATTCTAGAAGAGGTTCCATATATTGGCACTGTGATTTTTCAGTTGGACTCACCTCTTCATTCCAAAACAAGGTCCACTTATAGTCCAAAGAAATACAAGTTCCTACGAAGACAGCTCTTTTAATTAAGGCACAGCTTTCAGCACACTGTACCTCACAAAACGTTGTGCAGCCGATAAGTGGCGGTTAATTTTTCGCTTGCCAGAACCATCAAGACAGGTGTAATATAGAGCTGACCCTATCGCTGGAATTGCAACTGCGATTGCCCATCGCATAGCGTTATTCCTCAGTATCGGATACGGTCTGTATGTGAACATATGACGTCTTGGGGCGAAGGAAATCAACCCGGCATGCACCATGGGCAGTTGGTTTGGAGTCCAGCGACCCCCGAAGAAATTAATAGCCTTAGCTTGTATCTTAAGCTATAGTTTTACAGCCATGGAAACCTCGAGGTTTACCTGGAGATTTGCCTCGAGTTAGCAGCAAGAGCAAACCTGGACGCAGACGAACTACAACATCACAGAGTCACGCTGTCTTCCAGTTCCTATCCTCAAGGCCACACACTCGAAGACAGTATGTCAGCCAGCCAAACCCAAGCAAATGATTGGTTCAGATCTGTCACATGGCAAGGACAAACGAAAGGCGTCAGGTGATTACCGGTAAACCATGTGAAAAATTCTCAGCTGACCAACAAAATTAACTAATATCATACATGTTCTTTTAGAACAGCGCGGTTATGCTGCCGCACAACTTGATCGCTGGGTAACACGCACAGACTAACTTCGACACTCTCTGGGTCTCCCACAGAAGACCGAAACTTATTTTTGTACCTTCTGATTACTCATCCTGGCTTATTCTGTAAATAATAGGTGTCTAACTCGCCTGTGAAATGGATTGCAATTTGGTTCGATTCGAACGTAAGGGCCTTATAACACTTGAGTGAACCAGCCAATCAGAACGCTGGCTTGCAGATGGGCTGTGCGCTGACTGTACCGGAAGTCTATTCATGCACAAGCCAAACTGAAGCAAATGATTGGCTGGTCCTAGTTACGTGATCCATAGAGAAACGTATAACCATTGCATATGAGGCTCAGCTGCTCAAAAGAAATTTGCACCAATGGCCGGTCTTGGCTTGGTGGCTGAGCGAGGTAAGCCTCAGGAGAATCCCTGGCGGTTCAAGTTCATAGGATGCTACTGCTTTTGCTGAATCATATAGCACTAAAATATGATTCACCAAGATGAAAGCGACCTAACATTCCAAGTGCGAAGTCTTAACTATGGTTACATATCCATGACTATTGTTCAGTTTGAATCGAGATTTCCGAAAACGCAAATGTCGAGTTCCTCCCAAGCTGTAACTGGAAGAAATGATGTGGGTAGCCAGAAGGACGTTGTGTGAAAAAAGACAGTTCAATGGATACGTTAAGGTTCCCGCATACATTCTGTAATGTTAAGGTTTTTTATTTTATAAACGGCCCATTGCACGTATTTCACGCGAAGAAGCAGAGGTATCCTGCAATAAATTTTTAACATTGTTCCATGCTATTATCTCGCTTGTACTGACAGTCCATTTTTCCCTGGTTCATGCGCTTCAACCATTTAACTCAATTTTTTCTTGGCTTGTGCACAAATGCAATTTGAACGCGCGCGCTTTCTGGCTTGCGCATAACTAACCAATCAGAATGCTGGTTACGCATGAATCACATGCCGACTGTACCCCGTCCACGCCGGCGGCAAGACGCACAATGTATTTTTCTGCAAAACGCCTACGGACGAAATAAAAACTTTAACGTCAAAATGTTGCACTTCTTTGCATATATGCGTAGACTGAAGACCCCCCTCATCTGCCGTTATTTTTATGCGATTTGTTTTAATCGATGACATTTGAAAATTATTGGCGCACATTCGG
>NW_008751695.1:605605-613269 GCF_000715545.1 Opisthorchis viverrini
TCGCCATAGTAAAGGATTTTCAATAATACAGGAGCATGTACCTTATACATAGACATTCTACACTATGAAGTGGCAAGTCTGAAAATGCCGTAGATTTCGAGAAATCAATCTCATTGTGCGAATAGCCAGCGGCCCCGTCCACATACTCGCGACCTTGAATCATGCGGTTTGTATATTGACCTTGAGAATGGCTAGACACGCTCTCAGAAGTTCGCTGGGTGGGGATGGTGGTCAAAGGCTGGCAGCCTCACCTCGTCGGAATATGTATCGACCTTGACCGCAGTTGGACTTTCCGGTACTTATCACTTGAAATCATATTTGACAAAGATGCGCAGAACTCAGCAGGCAAGATCTGGTTTTGACAAGTGAACTGGAATTAATTCACTAGAGGACAATAGTTGAATGCCCAGGTAAACCTGACCCAGCATAAAGATTGTTAAATAACAGTACTGAGTTTGCTGAAAAGATTTTGCGACATCCGCGTATCCTTACTAGCTTGCGCAATTTCCTGCTGCAAAAATGCAGATCAAAAGACGAGTTTGCCAAGCTTTCGATGCTTAAGAAGCAATACAGTAATGCGAAAACGTCAGGAGACGGTTCGCATAAAGCATGAGTTTTTTATACGCGAATTCTGGGTGACAATTCACGTAAATAATCTGAAACAAATCCCGGTAAACGCACAGAAACAAGGACGAGGACCCGCAAATCTCCTACTATGCAGGATAGCGTGGTTCATTTCCTCCTACACCCTCAGGAGGGAATGTCCATTATCAGGCCACCCGCGTTGGTAATAAAACAAAAGAAGTGGAAAAGCCCTTCATTATTTACCAACAGCTCTATCGAGTAGGTGCGCATAGTTGGGTGTTATTGCAACAGATGATGTGCATTCGGTCCTTACAAAACTTCGGAAGACCAGACGTGTGCACTCAGAGGAATGTTTATGTAGCCACATGTAACCATCTGGAAGCAGATATCGTCGTTTTGCCATACGTGACAAATTGTTTTAAAGCAACTAATATCCGGCCTGTAGATGCAAGTTGCGTAACTTCCTGATCACGGATGGCGTGGGCACCAGTAATACTACATGGGACGCATACGGTTTGCTCGTATGTGAAGACTGTTCAGCTCATTCAGGGTAATGATTGAGAAGCATCATCAAACGAAGACTTCCGTCATGGACAAGTTGGTGCCACAGATGCCGGTTGTAAGAGTAGTGTTTGGCTGAAACGTCATGTTGCGCTTATTCCATATTCGAAAAGCTCCCCTGGTGTGATACTGTCTATTTCCAACTGGTGGGTGGTATACCATCAAGCATGTAACATCCATGTATGTCTGGTCACACACTGCAAGCAGCCGGTACGTATTTCACTGCAAAGCTCGCTTGGACAATGCCGTACAGCCGTACGACACAGCTTTCGGCAGGACCTACAAATTCTGTGCCCTATGGACCCATGTTTTGCGTCTTATCCTACGGCCCAATGGCTGCATTTCACTCATAAATGGTCTGCGCGCGCACAGCCAGGGATGGTTCACTTTGGCAGTGTGACCAACGACTGCCTGCAGATTGTAAACGTCAACATACTGAAGCGCGCTATACAAAAGGTGTTCCGGCACGCCGAGCAGCTCATGCTGGAATTTGATATGCATACATCGTAGCTCCGCGACCGACTGGAAATTCTGTAAGGCGACTGAAGTGCTCCCCTTATAGGGTAAATGCCCCTCCCTTTTTGCCAACAGACCGACTCATAGTGATATTCCGATAATCTAACGAGTATCTTCCTCTCATTTCAGGACGTCAGTAGCACGAGCCTCTGTTTTGGACGAGAAAACCAACTTTGGTGGCGCTCCCAAGAGGCAATGGAGCCAGAGGCTGGAAGTTTCGCGTTTTCGATTGCTGTGAGGCCTTTGACGTAGATACCAACGCTTTTGGCCGAACAGTCGGTGTATTTCGCCGCCTGTTTCCGCGCAACTGAACAAGTCCTGCTTTGAACTTGTGAATTCGGTGTAGAGTACACCACTGAGGAAGTAGGTGAGGGTAACTCCATATATCTTTAACGCTCTATGCACCAAGATCTTACTACACCCAGATGATCAGTGCTGTTGGTGATCAAAGGGCCCGCGACGACTGGGTAAAACTGCAAGATGGGATCGTGGTTAGCCACATTGGCGTGCCTTTAAGAGCAAGAGGATCTGTAGCGATCATTGGTTTGGTAATGAGTTTGGGTTCGGTTGATCTGTTGCCAAGTTGAAGCTTGTCTCGTGCCCCCTTTAAGGCCGTTGTGACCGAGTTTTCTTGTATGTATAGGGTAATCTTAGGATATATGATTGATCTTGAGGAAGGTCTTGTGAATGCTGGCAGCTCGCTTTAAGTTCTTCTGTCGGTAATTGGGGACGAAAGTGTGCCTAGAATTCCGAACATTCACCTTTTTCCCTTGATGCGTGGCCATTTTGCGTAAAGTAATGTGCACTCATAGTTTGTTACGTCACAACGAAGAGGCTCTTGTGCCAGTTTTTGGAGTGTTATTTCTTTGGGACTTCTCCCGAATGACCAGTCCGCACTCTCTCATGCGTCTCTCCGCTAGAGACTCCGCACTGGTCTTGATTTCCGTATCAGAGGGCTGCATCATCTTTTTTGAAGCAAAAAAACACAGGTTGGAGAGAGCTTAGTGTTTCTTTGGGGGGGATTTCGCAGTCGACGTTCAGGCCACAGTGTTCTTTGTATCTGCATCATCAGGGCTTTCGAAGGAAGTATCAGTTCTTCATGAAGTTCCTCGATCAAAATGGCATTGTTGCACAGGTCGTTCTGGGGCGAAAGCCTTATTTCGCTACCGGTAGCTCTCTTTACGTTTATAGAATCCATGTCACTCCTGAGATGGAGACATCTGGTGCAGAGAGTTGGATAATCGGATAATGTGGCCATTCTGTGGAACCGTACATTTAAAGTGTCACCAGACCTAGCAAGCGAGATAGTTTATTCCAAGTCTTACATTCGATGGACATCCAGTCCGTCCATATCTGTGGTGGTCCACCAATAGCTGTAGCGAAAAGCAGCCTGAAATAATCCGGCACATAAGGTAGTGTAAGTTGGCGCACCGCAGAAGCGGAGTACAACCTGACAGAGAATTTCGCACAAAATATATGTTGGGGTACAAAAATTCAACTAAGTAACATGCATTAACGTTATAACTAGGTTAAACAGCGAAGCCAATTTCGAACATACTGCACGTTAGGATGTTTGAATCACAGAGGCGGCGGGAGCCCTTTTAAAGAAGTTGGTTTCTCTACGTCTTGCATCTGTATCACATTGAGAAATGATTTGAAGGAGTGACTGAAGGAATAACTGTTTTATTTGTCGCTTATATTTTTAGGAGAATAACTGTTCGCCGCTTACGTAGGATACAGTTTCCTATTATTGTAGCAGATGTCCAGTCAGACGAGCCCAAGGTCAAGGAACGCCTTAGATTTTTGTGATAAACATGACGTGCAATACATGGTGTCGGGTGGAGTTTAAACTTTGACGGTATAACGACTGCTTGACATTGACGTCCATGAATCACAACCGCCCAACCGTTAAGTTTCTTTTTGACAGCCTCGCCGTCAACCGACGCCTGAGGTGCAACTAGATAAAAGGGAGCAGTTCAGTGCTGAAGTGCGGGAATCTGCCATCGGATGTACGCCAATAGGTTGCAACTGCATTTTGGAATGTGCAAATTAATAGGAGAACCAGCTCCGAACTCAACGAGACTATAAAACAGCCAATGGTATTACCATTTTCGCTGCGACAGATTTCGCTGGTTGTTCTTCACTCACCCTTGACAGATGAGCTGTATTCTTAGCATCACTTTTTTGACCCGCTTGTATGAGACAGTGATCAATAGATCGCCCGATTCGCATCTTCATTGACTTTTTCTGGTTTGACCATGCGCACCAGTCTATCAATCGGCTATCCAGACCGGGGTTCACGGTAATAAGAAGACATTAAGGAGACTGTGGTCAACAAAACTAATCTCTCAAGACATCTACAACCCCCTCGACAGGTGCGGACTCGAAATAAGAGGAACGAAGGTACTACCCATCAATTTCGTACATCTGCATCAAGTATAAAAGAGTACCTTCCTAAGGTGGTTCCATAATTTTCAGGGGGTTCGTAGTAGGGCGAAAACTCATACGGATATGCTGAAGGGTTATGATGATGAAGGCCGTTGCCAGCCATTGGATTAGGTTATCACGGATGGTTGGGGCCCCATACTCAACGCCGCGCATAGGTACGGGCCTAGCAGTTACGGCAAGCAGTCAAGGTTGGCAAGAACGCGTGAAGCTAGGGTGATAAAGGGCCGTCATTGGCCATATTTTCTGGCAATCTTGTTGCTCTTTCTGGGCGAAGCAAGCTCACTGAAGTTGCGCTATCCACTGGCAGAGATCTCTCATGAAGCTGGTTACAAATCACACACAAACTGTCGGGTGACAGCGCACTGCTTCCGGAATCGCGAGTGGGGATTATTTAAAGCGATATGCAATCACATCGCCATTGCACAGGGCAGCAAGGTATCTGGATGCAAGGCGAACGCCGCAAATAACCATGGCATGACGAAGTGCTGTGAAACAATTCATCTAATTTGTTCCGTCACATGAGTGGAAAGGAGTACAAACGCCATGCAGGAAATTATGAACAAACTACGTCGAATTCTAAGAACACCACGTACAGTTGAAAATTTCTTTGTTGGCAAAGCGTAGCTAAAGTATGGGTTGACGGCGCTCAGTGAACTTAAAAGCTTGCTCACTTAACCGGCAGCTGTGAGCAATGTAGCAACCAGGCGCACAATCAGGATAGATACTTGCCGGTGAAAAAATAACCACTTTCAACACCCCGTAGTTTCGGCCAGATACTCTATGGGGCCTACGTCAGACCGCTCCTGGAGTATGCCAACTAAGTTGTCTACTCAGGACGTACGAAAGACGTCACCCTCATTGAGCGTGTCCAGCGAGCCGCTACGAGAATGGTTGCAGGCCTCAAATCCGTGGACTACGAAACGCGTCTCAAGATGCTTGATCTCTTTCCCCTGGAGTACCGTCAACTCCGAGGGGACCTAATTCTTACTTATGCCCTGTTTGAACAAAGCTTGGCAAACAGGTTTTTTTACCGTTGAACCAGCAAACATCCGGCGCGGACATGGTAAGAAAATTTTCAAGCTCAGAGAACACACATTCATTAGACAAAATTTTTTCTTATTTCGGGTGGTAGGTGCGTGGAATGACCTTCCTCCGGCGGTTGTTCACGCTCCTTCTAGAACCCAGTTTAAAGCACTATTAGACATCTATTTATGCGAGTCTTCGCGCTGGCAAGCATACTGCCCCGCGCTGAGAGCATAAAGAGCAGTGCTACACCCTTTTTTCACTTGTGCCTTTCAGGTGAACGACAGCCACTGACCGACAAGAACATAAGCGACCCGGGAAACTTGGGCAAAAGCCCCGATCCTGTGTATCAATCCGTGAATCCGTGAATCAATTTCGGATTACTCTCGGTGGGGAGTTTTATTTGGTAGCATCTTGGAGATTTTACTCGACGGAATTTGAAAGTAATGTTCTTATCGTGAGTCCCGGGCAGAGTGATTTCCATCAACAGCCACTTGGCCTCACCACAGATTGAGAGTAATTGGCGTTGTATCTGTGGTTATTTCCACTCTTTTTTAAGTGTTCGTTAATAAACAGGATAGAATTTCCGGTACCATCAGTTCCCATCACGTGGCCAATGAGATACGTTTCTTCAGTAATGTGTGCACGTGAGTGCAAATTAAAATGACCTACGAGTTCAACTTTCACCTCTAATTTTTGCTTCACATGTTAACTTCTACCAAGAAACACTTCCTTACGATATTCCGCTGCTAGGTCACCACTAAAATTGATTCGAATTGCAACCCATGGAGCAAGCGATTGTTGCGACGAAATGAACAAAATAAGTACAAATGAGACTGCGCAGAGTACCCACATGCTACTCGGAACAAATCTTCACAAACAAATCTCCTGCCAGGTGACGAAACAGCCCAAGAGCTATTAGTGAAATCAAGCTCTTTAATGGAATCTTTGTAATGTACTACTCATAAGGTTGCTGAAAATCCGTCGACAGCCCACGACCGGTTTCGCCCTTTTTGGGGCTCATCAAGTAGGCGCAGTCCCCCGGTTTCCGTCAACCTTATGTTCTACTTGAGACCAAATTGCCCGAAATCAGCGAATATACACTCATTTGCAAACTAATTTGGAAGTTTTTGAGGGCAGAAGAGCTCTTTGATTCAGGGCCACCAAACACATACCAACTCTGTGTTGTTTATTTGCTTGTTGACAGCTTACTACCAGTTTCCTTCACTGACATCACTTTGCATCTGGACGCCAAACTGAATATACATGGAGTTAGAAACCCACTTGCAACATAGGACTGCTTTATCCGCGAACTCTAAAGGGACTTGCTGAATTTTTGATTTATTACGAAACAGATGAGAGGTCAAACCGCGCCACATTAAAGTCTTCCGTGAACGACATCTCGATTTGAAAATGAAGGTTTGGCCCCAAATATGCCCCCGATTTTGCCCGGAGAACAGTCGAGGGTAGATAAATCATTGAATTTAACTCGACCTCATGACAATTTCTTTATTCATTTGCTTACCACGTCTATGTCCTTTTGATCTCCCAGTGCTTTACTGACCTACACCCGCCACTCACCTCGCCACAAAGGCCTTCCCGTCTGACACTTGTGTATTAGCATGTGTGGATGTGTGTGAATGTGCGCAGATGAGCGTGCGATTCGTGTGCCTTTTGCTGAGCCTGCCTTGACTTGTTTTCTCATGAGTTCCGTGGGATCACATCACAAATGAGAGTAACGGGACCGTTGTCGGCAGGGACGATAGCAACTCACACTACTGATCCAACTTTCCGCTCGCTGTTGTTTGATGTACGGTGTTGACACTGCACTGTGCCTCTGCACTCGTTGACGCTACGAATGCGGCAATTAAGTTTCGCTGTTTAGCTTTGCTTACCCTTGTGTAAATAGTGTCTTAGGATTTCAAACAATTCTTCCTTTTGTTACTCGCGATTGTTGAACCTAGGCGCCACTCAAAGTTCCGCATCGTGAGCTGTTTCCCATCACGAGAAGAGCTAACAAGACGTTTGGAGTGTCCCAATCCACATCGAGTACCTTCCATTTCTGGTGATTTTTGAGTACATATTCGAGTGGACAACAATCGTCTTGTTGTACACACAATGATCTAAATAGAATTGGCAATTTTTTAACTCTACACCATGCACTTTCCAATCAGCTGGAGATTTGTGTGTGAAGTTAAATTTACTCTTCTCTGGATACTCTAAGAGATCACCGTGAAGGTGAGGGGCCAGAAGGATTACATCTAATCAATCTGAAGTAGTTTAGATCAAGTGCAGTGTGAGGATTAAGTTTCGTACGTATATCGGTAGAACCAGACGAACTAGAAATCCAGAATTCAGCGAAGCGTAACAACCAGCACTTATGTATTCGAATTGGCATACATGTACAGCATATGGAATATTAAAACAAGAGAATAATGAATAGAGTAACGAATAGAGTATTAGTCATGTTCATCACATCCGCCACACCTTGAACGAGCGTGTGGATGTTTATAGTCCAGTGGTGGTCTTGA
>NW_008751695.1:616586-621583 GCF_000715545.1 Opisthorchis viverrini
TACGTATATCAGTATAACCAGACGAACTAGAAATCCAGAATTCAGTGAAGCGTAACAACCAGCACGTATGTATTCGAATTGGCATACATGTACAGCATATGGAATATTAAAACAAGAGAATAAGGAATAGCGCAACGAATAGAGTATCAGTCATGTTCATGCAGGGTAGGGTATGCTACATTTCACATGGCCTTAGACAGGTTGTTTGATAGGAGAGGACAACTTCATCGCCTCTAGCAACCGCTAAAGTTCTTTCTTAGAGTATCAGTCATGTTCATCACATGCAGGGTATGCTACATTTCACATGGCCTTAGACAGGTTGTTTGATAGGAGAGGACAACTTCATCGCCTCTAGCAACCGCTAAACACAAGTTCTTTCTTTCTTTCGAAAGCTACCGAAGGTGAGTGCAAAAGGTTAGATGTAGCAACGCAAAAACTTCGACAATTACAAGTACGTGTATTGCTGTTCGGAGGTATGAAAGAACACTATGTTTGATGGAAAACAAAACATGTAGTGGAATAATAGGTTATGAATCATGTGAGGTCTCCGTTTGGTCGTTAAGGTACCCAAAAACGCTTTGTCCCCAGTCAAACTCTAAACAACTTTACTGAACCTCAAGACTTTCGAAAACTTGATCTTTATTTTGGTAGACACGACCAGGCTACGAGTGACCCCTTTCAGGCGTATGACTGTACTGCACTTGAGCACCGTTATTCTGCGGTGGCGGAATTAACCTCTTTTGGTTACGCGCACACCACGTGTTCTTCAAATGATGACTTCAATCATGAAAGTCCTGCGCGAATCGCGAGATGTTTTCTTCCCGAGCATAGTAGTATGTGGTGATTTTCAAACTTCAATAATGGTTTTATTCTGCAAGTGAAGCTGATCTTTGCACACAAACGAACCGAGAAACGCCACACACACGCACACAACGGTCAACTCATATTATCAGTAGTTGGAAAATGGAAAAAAAGTGCGCATTATTTTCGAACACCAGTAGACACACAACTATGTGGATACGGATAGCGTGTGATATTCGCAAACTTTCGGATCATGATCTGTTGCACAAGCGTGTTGAGCAGGATGAGTTGGTTGACACAATGCACCCTTGAAGTCAGGTTGCCAAGATTTAATCATCATATCATCATCAATCATCACTGTCAGCTGTAATAACCGCATACTCGTCGTACAGTGGTTGTAGCTGCCGCAGTTTCGTCCACCGATAATTTGGGGGGTGGGGGGGTAGGTAGCTGCGCATTGGAGGCGGGAGCTGATAAATTGGTGTATAAATCCAGCATTGTCAGTGGGCTGTCAAGTGGGGGTTGGAAAAGGAGCTGTGCATTGAAGGCAACAGCTTGGATGAATGAGTACCATTAAGGGCGCGACTGAGCCATGTCGGATAATGTCTCTAGCCATTGATGTGGCCCGTCTCGGTGTCCCCATCCAGGATTTAAAGTCGCTATTGCAAACACTATTGCTCCAATACTCGTGTCTTCAAGTAAACTAAGTGATTCAATAGTCTAATTCAAGCTGGAGGCAGCTAATCCTTCTCTGACTGCGATTGTCAACACGACCTACGATGGTGAGTGAGTAAGCCACCATATGTTAGCCAGATAGAATCAAATAGATTGGACAAGGCTGTTCCTGACCCTTGTTCCTGTCGTATACAACAGGCAAGACAACCAGGTTGAGGGTATTAGCGACGGCCGATGTGGAATGATGCATCTAATTGTGCAGTCCATCACTGCCGTGATCTTACCAGAATATCCAGGACCTCAAAAGAGAGGACGACTAGGATTACCAACCAAAGCTTTCGAGTCGAAATTCTGGCCGCAGACAGGTTGTCGTAAGACAGTCTGAGGGGCAAATGACCGCATATCTAGAATAGCGAAGGACTGTTCCTCAGAGCCGTGTCCATTGATCATCTTGGTGTGAGAGACTCGGTGAGCGTTCTACGTACATTTCCCATCAAAACTTAATGGGTGCGGAGGTGCACAAACCGTCCTACCGCACCAAGATCCAGTCTCCTAGTGATGGGTGTGCAATCAGTTCATCGAAGGCCTCTAGAGTGGATGTTGGTTCACACCGTCAGATTGCAGCGCCTACCGACTTTTCAGCCTCTTCTCTATCCAGGTTGCGAATTTGACCCCTTGCTCTGTGCACCACAAAGTTGGGGCAAACTCTTGTTGGCATCAGATTTTTTTGCCTAAAGCTTTTCATTTATTAGAATAAAGTTCCACTCTTAATACTTTTAGCCTCAACTTACAACAAAAACGAACTTTTTAGCAAACTGAGGACTGTTGTACTTCACTATTTGCAACGGCTAAGAAATGAATGATACGATGTTTCACACTTTTCTCGTTTGTCATATGAGTCACACTCTATCTTCGGAGACATTTGAGACACCCATATTTAGCTGGTATCCAGGTCGAGCAGAATCGTCGCGGTCCGAATATCGTGTGCTTTATGGGTCAGAAATATTCAATATTAATTTAGTAAACTGAAGACCTAGCAACTGCATCTTAGAGTGAAGCGAGAGAACTGGCCGGATTAGCCAGCTACTGTCGAATACATGCATCCATGCAGAAGCCTAATGAACGTAAGAGATCCTCTAGGCAAGGAGTTCACAGTCCCATACTGATGCCGTTTGCTTCTACAGAATGAAATGCTTTTGTCCATGGTTGTCTTTTGATCCCAGTTCGCTTGGTTTGAGCCCCCCTATTTGGAGGCCGAAATCCTAAGTTCAACTAGTGTACCACTTTGGTGGACTCGACAAAACTTTGCCCATCGTGGATTTGGAAAAATTGGTGTGGTACGGTTCGTCAGTTTGTAAAAGTACAGGTTTGTGTAGGGTTTTTACTTGGGACGAAACCATTATACAATACAAATATCACATAGATGGTAGATAAATGGCAGTTCGCTCGAATATGATTGTTCCCACTAAGCTTACGAGATCCATCTGATTCAGACACAAAGCCAGAATAAATAATTTTTTGAGCCAGGAGACGTGTTGCACCACGGTGCAACGAAAATTCAAGCATGCGTGGCGGGTTTCTGTTTACGAACGGTTTGCAGATTACTTTAAGGTTGGCGAATCCACATCAGCATCTTGGACAATGGAACGCGAAACCGATGATTTGTGAGATACCATGGATGTAGCTGAAGTTCTGTCAATGGACTTTGTCTTCGGGGACACGAGGGATGCTGATTCGTCCTTCTCAACATGAAATGACACCGGGCTTACTGGGTTTTCAGGAGACATCAGTGGTAAGATTTTCTCCGATGGCACGGGAGCTCCGGGTATTTCCTTTGCCTCTGGATTTACAATTGATCCCCAGTTGTATAGAGGCGTTGCAGTCAAAAGTGACACAGAAGCATGACTAAACTTGGGTCGATTCGACGTTGAGTCTCTATGCATCTGAGGTGTTGCAGTAACCGAAGCTTCAGAAAAGTTCCTAGTTGTATCAGACTTTGCATTTTTACTGGAAGAATGTTCGCTGGGAGGAGCTGTACTTACGCGCGGCGTGTCTGGACTCGGTTCAGATGTTAACAATGATGCGTGTTGCGCGACCGGTCCAGACATGAGTGCTGGTTGTGATACAGAATAGTGTTTGAGACTCTCCACTGACTGCACTCTCGGACTGGCTCCAACAGGTGTCCCTTGGGTTTCGTTTTTTGATCTTACTGGGCTTTCCGTAGTCACTGGGTGATGTGTAGGGACGGTATCAAATGCTGGTTCTTCCCCTCCTTTATTCTGCTGTGAGTGCGAATAGGAGTTCGCCGATACTGCAGGGGATCGTACTACGGGCAAACCTGACTGTACCTTGTCCAATGGTTTACGGGAAGCTCCGCTAACCCTGGGCGTTGCAGGCATACTCTGTGGCGTTTTTCTAATGATGGCTTGTTCCTTATCCCTTGGTTTGGCCGTGTAAGCAGTTCCTCTGAAATTCCCTCCCAACTCACTTCTTCCAACGCTACGTGTCATTCCTTCATGTACGAATTCAGCTTTGTGATTGAATGCTGGGCCTTTGGACGGGTCTGCTCTCCTTGGAAAGGTTGGGTAGTCGGAAGACTGAAATCGTAACAAATTACTGGACTCTTTGGGTCTGCTAGATTTACCTGGAGTGGTATACTGATAAAAAGCTTCGTATCTGGCACGACAATCTCCAACGTTTTCCGTCGATTCTTTTCTACACTCTTCTGATTGCTTTACATGTGTTTTGACTCCTACTGGATGACAGATGTAAGTCACTGCATAGGGACGCAGCGTACGTTCGGAAACCTGGGAGCTTCGAGGAACAGATAAGCTTCGAGAACGACATTTTAGTAGAAGTTTAATTGGAGGGCATTGTGTACTTTCAAAATATGTATTGCATTCCTTACTACTTGAAGCGGCCACTGGACTGGGTTTGTACATGGTTACTGGATCACACGGGTTCGCGGTTGGAAGTTTCAAAATTATCTTTCCGTCACAGAATTCCCCGTCAGCGGTTATTTCTGGCTTGGGCAAACAATCACCTGGCAGCGCTTCCGTTGAAGAGGATGATTGCAGGGCATAGCTGCAAATCAATGGTGCACACTTTTCTGGTCTTTTCGAGTGTTCATATTGGAGATTCTCGAGTACAGAACAGCTGGTGAACGGACGGGTATTGGGATGTTCAACTTCTCGAGGACAAGGGGAACTACACAGATGAGAGAGAGAGCGACTTCCTTGTAACATGTACGCTCGATCATTATAAAGTGACCAACGACCACCCGGATACAGCTGCCTTGGATAGCAGCGGTCCCAATGAAACTGATGACGATAGGTAGGTGTTCTGGAATACTCCATCACAGGTCGTTCCGATAAATGAGTTTCAACTCGGCCGGTTCCAATAAATGACTTTCTGAGTGTCGAGATACCACCGTCAGCGGGTTCACATTGGTAGCGCATCCATGCATAAGGCGTATCGGCGCATGTGGTGAGTATATGGGCTTCTATCTCTGGAGAACAAAA
>NW_008751695.1:621644-626339 GCF_000715545.1 Opisthorchis viverrini
ACAACAAAGTGGGTTTTGTCCAATTTTATTTGTTATTTGTGCTAGTAATAACCCGGAAGTATCACAGCCAAAGTTCAGTGAAACACAGTTAACACAACTGCTAGGCAGATCGATAATTTCAAATAGATTTGCCATCGGAAGTCCAGATCATCACGTGTTTGGGCAAGTGAATCAACTGCAAGAGGAGACAGGTTCGCAGGTCCATTTGACGTATTCAACAAGTTCGGATGCTGCTAATCCGTACTGACTAGTCCAACTTGTTAGTAAAGGGTCCTGTTTCCTTAAAGGAAACTACTCACAAGGTTGCTGAAAACTCTTCGATAGCTCACGACCGGTTTCGCCCCTCCTGGGGATCATCAGGTAAGCGCACTCTCCGAGTTCCCGTCAACCTGTTCTGTTTCCTGTGGGCTGTCGATGGATTTTCAGCAACCTTATGGGTAGTACATTACAAAGATATACATGTATCGCGATATTTCAAATATCGTAGCGACTGAAACATGAGGCGGCCTGGTGCAGCACATTCAGTTGCCTGAGGACATCACAAACGAGAGATTCAGCTGGGTTCCAGGTGAGTCTCTCAAAAAACCAAATTAGTTTGCAAATGGGTATATATTCGTTGATTGCGTGCAATTTGGTTTCAAATAGAACGTAAGGTTGACGGAAACCCAGGGACTGCGCCTACCTGATGAGTCCCAAAAAGGGCGAAACCGGTCGTGGACTGTCGACGGATTTCCAGCAACCTTATGAGTAGTACATTACAAAGATGTTCTGTTTCCTGTTCTTTGCACCTGTCTGCGTGCACTAGTGGGTTATACTGACCGTGGTCACAGTGCATGAACTACCGTAATTCAGGAGAATCGGAAGACATTGAAGAGAACTGAAACCAAAATGAAGCCTTCCGCCATTGACTGTCTATCCCATTCTAAGTGCAGCCTGCTCTTCTTCAACGGAATCAGTTTTTTGTGGTCACAGCCCCCAGCTAGAAAATTTCGCTGTCTTCAAATGAACTTATATCGAGTACTTTCTAACACACTCAACATCTTAGTTTTCTCGGGACATTTTACAACGGTAATCATGTCTATTATATGTTAAATTAATTCGTCTCCTTACGAAGTCAGGTTTATTCCATCGTTTTCATAAAGGAAACCACTCACAAGGTTGTTGAAAACTCTTTGACAGCCCACGACCGGTTTCACCCTTCTTGGGGTTCACCAGGTAAGCGCAATCCCCGGGTTTCCGTCAACCTTATGTTCTACTTGAACTGTTTTCGAGAAATACACTCATTGGCATCCGATCGTTTCCTGTGATGTTTCATCCACTCTGTTGCTGAATAACAGACCGAATACGTTCCTATTCTCCAATTTCGCACCTGTTGAAAATTGTGAGAAATGGATACGAGATTCTATGCACATAGGACTGTTCTACTTTTCAGTAGAAATCCAATGAGAATACCAGCCGAATTCGATCTTCTCAGGGAGCTAAGAATAGCCGAAAAGTTCCCACTGGGGGTTCGATCTCTTTAGAGGGTACGTTCGTTAACGGGACAGGATTGTGCAATTAACCATTGGTTCTAGGTTTACGTGAGGTAGTGTTCTACGATGCTTCCGTCGTCGATGTAGTCGCCTCTTCTGTAGTGACTGCGCTTCAGACGGCCTAACTGCAAACCGGACATACAAATTCGAATAGTTCTGAGTTGTTTCTGAATTTCACAGACACAACAGCAAATTCGTCATTCATCCTGTTGAATTAATCGATCTCTGTGTGTCCCCCAGATTTCCTGAAAGATGAGCATAACACTATGTATGCCCTTGATGTCTACTGCATTAAGGTTCGGAGCGAGTGTGGGTATCCGTAAGGCTGCTTGGTGAGCATGATTGCTTTGCTCATCCGATCGTCTTTGACTGTGTACTTATCGTGAAGTGAACGATGTTAACATGATATTGCACCAGAGTCCTCCGACCTCAAAGAACATTGTCTTGTAAGTAAAAAGAACGTTCTAAGCACATTCACTAACTGGTGGGAACATCGGATCAGCAATGCTGAAGTTCGTCAAATGGTATCCGGGAAAAATAACTCACCCTCGATAGATGAACTGATCATACTGCATAGGTTGCGCTGGCTTGGCCACGTGCTGTGTATGCCAGTCGACCGACTTCCTCGAAGGGCTCTTTTTGCACAACCACATGAAGAGTGGAAGAGAGCCAGAGGTGGTCAGCAACAACTTGGCAGCAAAGAATAATCCATTACCAGCAACCTCAGCTGCTCTGACCGTTGCCGAATGGGGACCACGAGACGGGCCACATCAATGGCTGAAGACATTATCAGACATGGCCCAGTCGCACCCTCAATGGCCCTCGTGCATCAAAGCTATTGCCTTCAATGCATAGCTCCTTTTCCAACCCCCCACTTGACATCCCACTGACAATGCTGGATTTATACACCAATTTATCACGTTCCGCCTCCAATGCGCAGCTACCTACCCCCCTCCCTCCAAATTATCGGTGAACGAAACTGCTGCAACTACAACCACTGTACGACGAGTACGCGGTTATTACAGCTGACAGTGATGATGATGAAAAAGACGAGTAAGCTGGTTACGGAATACAACTGCACAGGGATGAAAGGACACTAAAGCTATTCACAAGGAAGTAGAGAGGACGGGGCTTGTCGGCTTGTTAAAGTCACATCTGCTTGACTTAGTAGACCTGGGTGTCCGTCAACTACCGTGCTGTTAACGTGGACTGTGGTAGTTACTCAGGGGACGAAGGTGTTGACAAAACCTGTACCTGTTGCTCCTGAAAGAACAATAAGAGTCTGAACAGGTGTATTCTTATGGCCTCGACTGTCGCTGACAGTAGTTGTCCGTGACCTTTATTTTTGTATTGTGGTACCTGCTACAGGTCCTTGAAGGTCTCTTTAACATCATTTTGACGACCAGAGCTTGTTTGCCGACCCAGATAGTTCGGTTCACAACAGCAGGAGAAAGAATAACCAACCAATGAGTTGGTCTCCTGCTTCTTGGATCTTTGGGCATAGATAGGTGGGTTAGTAAGCACCATACTGGGCTGTCGGTGCTACTCGCCTTTCAGTATGGGGACCGCGTGATCCTCACTGTCCGTGGTTGGAGACATTACAAGATATGGCTTCCAACCGATGTCAGTGGCGTTCTCGTTGTCGGTTTCTATCCAAATTGCCTGAGTGAGTGCCTCGAGTTATAGGCATCTCGGAATGACTGTGGTAAGCTAGGACTAAGTCCCTTCCCCGTTCACCTTTACTCTTTTCTTTACAATAAGGCTTTCAAATAAATCATGGTTGTACGGCAGTGAAGCATCGGTGTTGAACACTGATGTCATGCTGTCGATGATGATGACGATGATACTGGGCCTCACTGAATTGTAAGTCTGTGTCACGGTGTGGGCCAGTCTTCTGGATGGAATGTCCGTCGGCATATGTGAAAAGATGGAGTACGATCTCTGTCAAGACCATTCCTTGCAGACGTATTCATGTCCAGTCTAGAGGTGAACCGACAACAGCTAATAACTGGTATAGGCTTTCGAATAAATCATGGTTGTACGGCAGTGAAGCATCGGTGTTGAACACTGATGTCATGCTGTCGATGATGATGACGATGATACTGGGCCTCACTGAATTGTAAGTCTGTGTCACGGTGTGGGCCAGTCTTCTGGATGGAATGTCCGTCGGCATATGTGAAAAGATGGAGTACGATCTCTGTCAAGACCATTCCTTGCAGACGTATTCATGTCCAGTCTAGAGGTGAACCGACAACAGCTAATAACTGGTATCTACTGCTGTCAACACTATATGGATGGCATGACGCTCTTGTGATCCGAACCTATCTAGGTTGTCTGAATGAGTATCTGAAAGGATAGGCACCCACGGATGAGTGTGGCAGGTCAACATCAAATACATTTACTTCCACTTTTAGTTATTTTTCACAATAAACCTTCGAAACGAACTCCAGTTATTTCGGCCACGAAGCATCAGTTTTGAACAGTGATGTGCTATCGATAATGATGATGAGCTTTATACAGAGAAGAACGTTGAATAACTAAATGATGATGTTGACTAGACCTAACACACTACTCATAAGGATGCTGAAAACTAATCGATAGCGCACAACCGGTTTCGCCGTTGTTATTGCTTCGTTGGAGCTCCTTAATGTCCTTGCTGAACCAGACAGTTCTCTACTTAACTAAAGAGTCTCCAGGCGTTCTGTGCTTTGATTGACTGTCCCAACCTAGGTCTCTGTGCACTTACCCGTGAACCACTTAACCGTACTTTGCCACTTATGGTCAAATCGTGATTGTAATCACATCATCATCATCGGCAGCATGANAGTGATGTACACAATATGGAGAACAAGATCGAGGTTATTCGTTGGAAGATGATCGCATTCAGATGGTTGTCATACATCAGGCTGACAGTAATTGATTCGGTGCGATCATGAGATATCCGTCCTTGTTAGTTCTCGTCAGATTGACTCCTTCAGAAGTAATCCGGTGAACGCGAATACTTATGTCAATAAGGGAGTAACCACACCTACTGATAACATCAGATATCTGCGAACAAATTTTACAGAAACTAAGGTCACTGATGCGGATGCTCCCGCTATTTGCAAAAATACACAATGGAATTTCAGCAGGGCACAAGAAAATGAGTCCTTATTGGGATTAC
>NW_008751695.1:627127-658175 GCF_000715545.1 Opisthorchis viverrini
TCGAACCACAGACCTTCCGGTCAGTAACCACTTGGGCCGTCTCACCGCAGGTAGATATAAGTATTCAGTTGCTCCAGAGAACAGCAACCTTCCGGTCAGTAACCACTTGGACCGTCTCACCTCAGGTAGATATAAGTATTGAGTTGCTCGAGAGAACAGTGCACGTTGTCTGGACGGTCAGAGACGCAGAGGAATTTACCGTTCCCCTCACCCAAGAACAAACGCCATTCGGAAAGGTCTCCCTTTGGAAAAGCTAATTGCTGCCTGCCGTATCTGGAAGACCTTGTTGGTACACTTTGACAAATGGAGCAGTTCATTCGAAACCACGATAACATGGGTCAAAGCTATCCACAAGAATGCCTCTAGGGTGGCAATATGAGGGTACAAACTGCCGGAGGCATAGAGGTGGTGGATCGCCCTCAGTGAATGCAGTACGTCAAAGTACACTACCGTATATACGTAGTGATAGTTATATCTGCAAACTAACCAGAACGACTGAACCAGTTCAATCATCAGAGCCGTATTACAACAGGCATATTTTTGGAGTGCCGCACTATGGGACTAAAACCTCACTACCGTATATACGTAGTGATAGTTATATCTGCAAACTAACCAGAACGACTGAACCAGTTCAATCATCAGAGCCGTATTACAACAGGCATATTTTTGGAGCGCCGCACTATGGGACCACGTAAAACCTCATTGTTAGTAATTTTGTATTCCAGAATCATCGATCGTCTGGTGCACCATAGCTTTGTCGTCGACAGGTGAATATTCCAAGATTGGGTACAAAAGTTTGCCGCACCGGTGCTACGGTTAGTCATACGGATCATCACTGCTGATTAATCAAAGCGACAGCTTGTGTTACGTTGGCGGTGCTTTACGGTGAGCGTGTGTAACCTGCTGAGGTCCACTTGCCTGCAGCCAACCACAGGACTTGAGACCACCAATATTTGTATCTTACGTCAGTGGGGAGAACGGAAAAACAGGTTGTCGCAAACGCATAGGCAAAATTAGAACGTGCACAAATTCGAAGCACACACGGCTACTGAAGCTGTGTGTAATCAGCCTGTTTTGAGCAGAAACGCCGACTGAAGCAAACGCTACGTGTGAAAAAAGATGGTGCAATAACTTGATAGCGCTTGTAGCAGTCACTCACTAGGTCACGCGACCTACAAACGCATAAATCACGCGACCTACAAACACAGAAATCACGCGACAAATCACGGCTTGCAACCTTGACTGACAACATGTCAGTTCGTGTCTGGTACGCGTCGGGGCGATTTTATGGATTGCACACGCCTCAAACCCTGCTACACAACACAGGCCAAGAGACTCTCGGAGAGCGGATCTACCATGCCACGCAGTCCCCGGACAAATCAGGAAAAACATGTGGGAGCCACAAACTGCAGAGAAATCACCACACCTGATTCCGGACAAAATTGAGGAACCACCTGTGTTCAAAACGATTAGAAATCTTTTTGAACTATTTGATTCTGGTGCCTACCGGCCATGCTATCCGAAAGAAGCACGAAAACTTGGATACTGCCTAAGCCTGGACAAGAGCAATCGAGATTGGGTTCCAACCATGTACATTCCGGTCAGGAAGTTCGCCCTTTAACCGCTAAGGTCACTTGAGAAACGACATAGTGTAACCAGGGTAGAGTCACCAAGTTGAACAGGTAACATGCTGGGCTATTTACCCTAGACAAGCCTTGAATCTGTGACACCTGTTAGGCCCAGGCCTAAGTTGCACACGACTTTACGGATCTTTTCCAGATAAGCCCCACCAAAAAATTAACCCCCGCCACCCAAAAAAAATTTGAAAAAAGAGGATATGAAATTTGTACTTTTGGTTTTTATAGAAGAGGGTGAAATTGGGATACGTCATTAATAATTTGCACAAAAAGGTCCGTTTTCCGGTACCTTTGTCTCTAAAGGAACTCATACAAGTGAACTCCAGTCGTTGGATCGACAATGTGTTCGGTATCATTAACCGATTCATTAGTATAATTTATGTCAACCATCGTTTCAATTCCTTGTTATGCTGCCCACATATCGGAGACGATTATTGAGCCGGGAGCGATGCAGGCCTGGATTGTGTCCATCAAAGTGGCCGCAGTTCGATTTGGCATTGCATACATGAACACCTCTTTAGTTTCCCGACAGATCCCTCCAAAAATCCACTGCTGGGGAACGACTCGCCCTGAGTGGTTTTTACGGTGAGATGTTAGCGTTTCATCGATCTCAACGTATAGACCTGGGCCGCCGATAACTGTTGGAGTCTGCAAAAGTCGCCAGGCGCAAACTTCGCGAAGAAAGTTCTTCCAGTCAACAGCGGTCGTGTGGCTGATAGATAATTCCCCTGAGCAGAATTCGATTTTTGCCAAATTTTTGGGTCAGCAATAAATGAATAGAATTACTGTCCTAAACTCCATCCTGGAACGCTCCAGGCAAGTTCTCTTCCGAAGACCAATTTCTTGCCGACACTGTCGGCAGAAAACAGTTGAAAGTGTCATTTGGTGGCCATTGTTGAATAAATGTTGCTGATGCATCACTCCGTGGGTATGCAAAAAACGTATTGCCTTCTCATGAACGAGAGTTGAAAGTGTCAGAAAATTCCTTTAAGGTTTTACGTTTGAACGGAGAAAACTTTTTCCACAAAATGAGCGAATAAGGAATTGTTTTCACCAAAAATAGGTCAAGGTTGTGTGCGTACATTAAATAACTGCGAGAAAGATGCGGGGCTTAACTTTTCGCGCTTGAACTTTTTGCATTAGTGGCGGGGCTTATCTGGAAAAGATACGTCGCATCGGCCGGGGCTGATCATGGGAGCGTATGACAAGAATATTCTTTCGATTAGATGACAGATTGAGGAGGGTGCCTGAGAGGAAGGTGTGCAATTCATGAATCAAACAAAAAACATCTTTTGTATTCAAAATGTCTAAGATTTGAACCCTTTTGAATCTAACTTGATCTCATGACGATTCATCCCCCTTGCTTGCTTACTCCGCCTATGCATTTTTGATCTCCAGTTGTTTTGCTTTGCCGTACCCGCCACTCACGTCACGAAGCGCGGCGAACAGTTCAAGATCCACCTGAGGAAACACCCGTACGTGGTAGCGGTACAAAACAACACCCAGCTGGGTACTAGTTTCGAGGGATACATGTGACACTCGAAAAACGATGATCTCCCGCTCACAGCGCCAATCAAGAACATCCGAAAATCTATCTGGACACGAAACCTCTCAGCGGGTCGGATGTTCTCAGGTGCTTCGAACATAGCTAAATTGGGATTCACCTTGTGTATTGAAGTTTTTCAATCACCCAGTCCAATTAAGAAGAACACAAACTGGTAAGCCACCAAGTTATTGAGTAACGACCGCTTAGATGTCACCGGTGTGTACGCGGGGAAACGAAAGCAAAGCAACCGATAACTAACTGCGGAACCGACAAACACCGATCGGTTAGTTTGTTCTACCACCCATCTAGTAGGGGCTAGCACGCGTGTAAACAGAAGACTGGTTGTCTCTGTCCTATCCTACAGAGGCCTTCACACACTGGTTGTGCGATTCGTAGTGACTTGATGCGTAGTCATACAATGTAACCACTCAGTGATATCAGACATTCTTGCTCACACTGGAAGTCCTATAAGCTAGCGAACACACTTTTCAGTATAGTACAGCCTCCCATCTACGTCGCACATCGACTACCCGCTTCTCACAGATGTCTCCCATTCTCGATAGATTCAACCATTAGTTGGTCGTCTTATACAAGTCATGACACGACGAAACAAGTTCTCATGAGTGCATTGAAAGTGCACACCAAAATTTGTCTCGCCCCTACTGGTAATGCAGCTGACGGATACCGTGTTGTTGGACGAAACCGGTCGTGGACTGTCGAAGAACTTTCAGCAATCCTATGAGTAGTGCATTACGAAAATAGAGGAAGAGATTTTGGAAATCTGACAACACGATACTTCAACTCGCGCACACACAAGTCCTCGCTGAATCAAACAGTATGCGGTGTGATAACTAACGTCGTTTACTTCCGATGACGAGTGGCAGTAGTCTCGGCTGTCAGGCGGCACGAACCACTTTCTCCTAGTTTCTGTAAACTCTCGAGCGGTCATTTACGAACACGTCGGTACACGGTGCTACCAGATAACTTACAGAACGGCCATGTTTCATCCTTATGGATACGACTGGCTGTTGTGGAATCTACAAGGTGAAGACCGCCGTGAAAGACGCTCGATATGATTAGTTTACTCTCTTGGTAAGCTAAGGCACGTGCACCATGGCCGAATCACGACAAGTGTGGACAGGATTTTGCTGATAGACAAGGAACATGGTTTCCAGACCACCATTTGGTCCACTGACGAAATTTTTGAGCAAGTTTGGCAAAGTTCGAATAACTTTCAAACGTTTAAATTGCTTTGTCGATTTTTCAAAATAATTTTGAAACATTTTTTCGAAGGGCTGATGAGTTTTTTGCATAATTCCGACAGTCTGAAACCAATCAGAAAGACTAAAGTTGGCGGACTGAACTCAGGCGGTGTGAGCAGAGCTGAACGTGTACAGCTTAGTTCAGCTCAAGTTTGACGACGATTAGCCTGCCCCACCTTGCAGTACAATCTTGCGCGCTATTTATAAGACTTCCAAAGCGTTAAAATTCTACCTTTCGAGGTTCTAGCTTTGCATACTCAGATGTACATCAGAAATCGGTCATATTTTGCTGTAGACCAGAGATGCGAACGAGCACACGATCAATAATTGAACTCAGTGTTCTCTGGTATCGTTTTAATCGTCCAGCCGTAAAATCCCTTCAATGTCTAGCTGCTATGCCACCCGAAGGACGCACGAGGGCTGGGATACTGCCAGATTTCCCAAGCCTAGACAGGGAGAGTCGAGATGCAGAGGTCGGGTTCGAACCACGGACGGTACGCCTTAGTTCCGAGTGTTGTACTGGTTCGTTTTTTCCGGTTGTCGCAATGTCTTTCTGACTCCGTTGTACCAAAATGCTTTCAGACAGTAACATTCGGAAGGCAGAGACAAAAATCCCAGTGAACAGCGTAAATGATCACTTTGCTGGTGGACACGATGGCGATACAGGGATGGATGAACAAGTAAAGCGTAAATGATCACTTTGCTGGTGGACACGGCGATACATGGATGGATGAACACGTAACTAAACTAAAAATTAGCAGAATGAAATTAGTTTGCAACCAGCACGGATTTAAGGTAACAGGACAGAGAAAAAACGGAAAAAGAAACAAGCTATCGTCTGAACAAATGCTTCGGGGGAATTGCAAATAAAGGGTTGGTTGATCTGAAGGCGAGACGTTCACTCTTCGCCCTAGTTCGTTCGAAAGCCTGTTGTCTCAATTTGCGCAAAAGCCCAGCTGTTGAAACTGAGCGAGAAGAGTTAGTCCGTACAGTGTTGGGACTGCTTCGCCTAAAACCCCTTCCGTGTGTCGAGCCATAACAACCACAAGAGCATGACGTTACCGCTCCTAAATGTGACTGCCTACGGTCATCTCTCCTGGGTTCATCCTCACTGGATTTCAAAAGTGAAAAAGACACTTGCAAAGCTTTGTCAACCTTTTCTGGGAGAGTAAAATTATCTGTGCCTTCAAAGATTTGATCAAATATTTCGCTGTTACTCGATTGCCGCGGCAGGTTGGTCATCTTTAGCCCGTTTGTGATTTCAGTCGAGTCAACAGTTGCCCAAGACATTGTGATCTTGGATCCGATATCATGGAGGTGAATGCTCGGTTCTTCGGTTGTTTCTTGCTCACGAATAAACAACGGACGTTGTGGAAAGTGCACTTTACACAACGACGCTCGGGGAGTCTTCTGTTTGAACAGCACACCATCTGTTTCCATTCCAGTGGACTTACCTAGACTAACGCGCTGCTCGGGTCGCAGTTTATCTGTGGTTCTTGGTACAACAGATGATCGTTTTTCCTCACATGCTTCTGGTACCGTCTCACTTTTTCTAGACTCCATTCTGGCTACCACGGGGTCTCCTTTGTTCTCCAAAGAAGCTGATCTTACTGCCCGCCGCAAAAACAATTCCGCCATGGCAAATTCCAAGGGCACATCAATCAAATTTTCAAGTTCCTCAGAAGGCACATCTATCCCACACATTGAGACCAAACTTTGTCTATCAGAACGCCCTTTTTCTGTGGTCAAAATAGATACTCGGCTGTTGGGCATTTTTTGAGATGCGGCAGCTACTGATTCACTGTCCGCCGAAACCAAGCTACTCGTGAAAGTAACGCGGACATCGTTTGGATTATTTGCACTGGGCTCTCGAATGGGAAAGGACGCAGAAAGGTCATTCGCTTCGATTCGTTCAGTTGTACCAGCTTGCTGTTCCGACGCTGAATTCTGCACGAACAACCGAATCAATTCCATGTTTTCCTGCGCGTTGCTTTTCAAAATGGCCAATGAACAACGCTGATTCCGTTTGATTGACGAGGCTACCGCAGGCAAGGTCAATGTCAAAGATGTGTCTGATGAGGGACAGTTGACCTTGCGCGGAAACCGTAACGGCATTGATTTAGGATGAACGACATGAAGGCCAAAACTGGACGATTTATGACTAACACGCCAACAGATTGAAAATCCAATCGTGCCCAGATCAAACTCGTGGTAGAGAGCACCATCCAGAGGGACAAACAGACATTCTGCAACCGAATTTTGTGCGAAATTGTTTAAAATGTGTCCGCATTGTTCAATGCCCAAACATAGAACACAACTAGCTGTTTTTTGGCAGACTTTGTGGTAAACGTTGAAAGGAAGGATTTCATACCAACTTTGATTTAGAGACCATAGTGGTAGCTTTTCTAGGGAGTAGTTTGGCAAGACACCTGAGTTGTCTTCGGGGATGAATGCTGCACGAGAACTGGGACAGATTTCACCTGGGTTATGCTCTATACGATGCATCACCTTGAGATTAGGAGGGAACATGTTTACAAGTGTTAAACGGGATTCAATTCAACAGAGCACTGATCGATGGAGGCAGGTGGCAGCCAAGAACCCATGAGTCCGCTTCAGTAACTCCTTAATTACAGTATGAATAAACGAAGCTGCCAGTTGTTTCCAACAGTCGGTTGGATTTGAACACCGAGATTTTCAACGCATATCGAAGCAGTGCACAAAAAACGGCACAGTGGTTGTTCCACATACTCTGCATGTTCAATTACAGACTTACGGACTCATAATGATAGTCTAGACATGAACTTTGTTATCTTGGGATTCACAGGGATCGAGGAGGAGAGCAAAAATCTAGATTGGATACTTGAGAATGAGGCAAAGTCGGCCGAGTATTCACGAATGTTAATCAGTTGTCCAGCCTTCAGAATGTGGCCGAACTGATCCGCAGTACGGTATCGATTAGTTCAAATTCCTATCAGCTGATAGCTGATCAGGTGGAAACACACGTGCCGAACAAATTCCCAATAGAACCCCTCCCTTTTCACTATAAGGTCGGTAAACTGAGAGCCGAACGTACTGTCGTACTGCACAAATGTTCGGCTCGGAATTTGGACGTGTTATGGAGAATATCAGAGTTGACGATGTTATTTCAGCTTCCCTGGATGGACGATTCGAATTGGGGAATCCCCAGTGAGTGCAGCAAATGAAGCGGTCAGAAATGAAGTCATGTGTTGAATGATACTCGGTTATGCGGTACCAACTAGTCTGAATGTAAAACAAAGCCTACCACAGATGCTCACTCAACGCATTGTTTACAAGCAAGGGTACCGGCTATGAAACCGGCGGTCTTGCTCATGATAAGCAAGAATGCACACTCAATAGTTAGTTAGTTATCCAGTTGCTGTGGATTTAGTTTTCAAACAAATAAATGTCTGGCAATGTGTCGGAGTACTGGCGTAACGGTGGATACTACTGGCGAGGCATGCGAGTAGTATGTGGTTTTCTCATAAATCCGCTTCGCGCCAAATGAAAAGTGGGATTTATTACGGAATTTATGGAATTGCTTTGTAGCATTCGTTTAAATTTGAATGATAGTCAGGAACACGCGTTCGAGAAGGCGGATGCCGTTTTTATAAAACCAGGTTCATATGAGTTTTGCTTCTCTATCTAATAGTCTGTAACTGTTCAGTTGGTGTTTTCCAATAGATAACTCCGCAGCAAAAGCCTTCTTCCTTTCACTGGTAGCTCGAGGTGTAGCTATTGTTAGTTGATCAGGTGGTTGTTGATCCGTCTTCCGAGATCGGCAGTGCCCGAGCAAATTCAGAGAACACAGGTCGGTCCAAGCAGCATTTCCTTCAGGAAAAATTTCTACAACGGGGCGCAGAGATGGTCCACATCAATGGTTAGACACTGTCAGACATGGCCCAGTCGCGCCCTCAATGGCCCTCGTGCATCCAAGCTATTGCCTTCAATGCATACTTCCCTTCCCAATCTCCCACTGACAGTGCTAGATTTATGCGCCAAGTTATCAGCTCCCGTCTGCGATGCGCAACTACCTACCCCGCCCCCCAAATCATCGGTGAACGAAACTGCGGCAGCTACAACCACTGTACGACGATTACGCGGTTATTACAGCTGACAATGATGATGATGATGACTAAACATATGTTGTGCATAGGTATTGACAAAATCGGTCCACCAGCCCAGCCCTAAATAGAAGACAAGTTCAGATGTCGCGTAGTTCCACTCCGTGTAAAATCGACCTTCTGACACAAACTACAGCTGATGGTCATCATCCGTAGATCTTGGCGGTTCTTAATGGAGAAGACCAAGAAAGACACTAACAAGGCTTGAAGCCGTGGCAATTATCCGCCTATCCCCCCCCACCAGAAACTTGTGCCAAAAAACAGGTGCACTACTCAGTAAGTAGTGAGGCCCCAGAAAACCGAATCCCTGAACATTTCGGGAAGTCCCGTATCTCATGATTTTCGCGCGAAATAGTCGTTTAGTCACATAAAACATTGTTGTTTTTACACGCGGAGGACGAATGCAACAGATGATCCTTACAATCTCAGTATAAAGTGCAGGACAAACGTGGGACAAGAATTGACCAATAAAAACGAAAGACTAGTTGTCCCTGAACGGATGCATATGAAAGTTGAGCAACAACGATAGACGAAGTGTAGGAGGCGTACGGGTCAGACTTGAAATCGTTCGTTTACATGACATCAGGACCCTTCAAATGAGTGCGAACACTTAGGTGGGAGCCTCGGTTGAGACCAGCTACCGAGAATGCAAAATGTTCTTTGACTGAGGGTGGTGCGTGCATACTGGAACAGGTTTTCTAACGAACCCACCAATAGCATTGTTAAATTTTTGTGGTCTTCCGGCTCGGATTGCGCACCATGCACTTACCGCATGACTACTTTCAACCTTGGCAACAGATTTATTAGTAAATGCAACCTCATCAAGGAATTTTTTTCGAGAGCTGTTACGCCAAAAGCATTCTCCCATTAGTGTATATGGGAAGACGGCTTGAATGGAAGTGAAAAACCAACCGGAACGGCATCCATCACCACTGTGTTGGCTGAACCAATGTCCTATCGGGGTCTGACCGTTCATCTCGATGGTCCTCAAACAGTAACATCTGAATACAGTACATAAAAATAACAATCGTTCAGCTGTAACACCCTTTCAGTGCCTAGCTGCCATGCCACTCGAAGGAAGCACGAGGGCTGAGGTAATGCCAGGTTGCCCAAGCCTAGACAGGGGAAGTCGAGAGGTAGAGGTCGGGTTCGAACCACAGACCTTCCGGTCAGCAAATTCGCACTCTAACCACTGAGCCATCTCACCATCTTAATACTTATAAGGTTTACGCGTGTATGGGTGCAAACAGATCAGCAGTTAGCAAGCTGGTATAAGTTGCCTCTCGAAAACAGTACCTAAAGAGACATCGAAATGTTCACTACGCCCATTTCCACCAATCCTCATCTGGCGTCGAAGTCAGATTTAGGTAAGTGGAATGGGAGCACGAGATCCTACGAGGTTTATGTTGGGTATACTGCTTTACAATTCGCACAAGGAATGAGCGCTTCGGAACTCAAAAGACACGATAAAATGTTCGTACAGTGAACTATGATTGCTGGAGTGTGTTACTGATAATTTGGATACCAGCAAAACAGAGCTCACTTGGCTTCCCAAAGAATCCTGTTAGATGATCTACCGGAGGTCTCACTGAGGGCTGCTTACTTGGTATACAACATCGTCTGGTCGTATCATCATTATCATCGTCAGCTGTAAGAACCGCGTAATTGTCATACAGTGGTTGTGGCTGCCACAGTTTCGTTCACCGATGATTCGGAGAGGTGGGGTAAGTAGCTACGCATCGGAGGCGGGAGCTGATAAATTGATGCGTAGATACAGCACTGTAAGTGGGGGGTCGAGAACGGAGCTATGAGTTGAAGGCAATAGCTTGGATGCATGAGCGCCATTGAGGGCGCGACTGGGCCATGTCTGACAATGTCTCCAGCCATTGATGTGGACCGTCTCAGGTTCCCCATCCAGGAAAATGGCAATTACCAGAGCAGCTGAGTTTCCTGGTAATGGCTTTTATACTTCGCTGCCAAATCAATGTTTGACCGCCTCTGGCTCTCTTCCATCCCTCACGTGGTTGTGTGAAAAGAGCCCTTCGAGGAAGTCGGTCGACCGGCATACGCAGCGCGTGGCCAAGCCAGCGCAACCTATGCAGTGTGATCAGTTCATCTATCGAGGGTGAGTTGTTTCTCCTGAATACCAATCGACGTACTTCAGCATTGCTGACCCGTTGTTTCCACAAGACTCAGACAATGCTCCAAAGACATCGATGGTCTAAAATCTACAGTCTTTTGACGTCTTCGGCGCAGAACGACCAGATTTCTGACCCGTACAGCAATATGCAACGCACTGCAGCATTGTAAACTCGATCCTTGACGGATAAACTGATGATACGCCTACGCCACACATGACGCAGGTTCACAAAAGCTGTTCTGGCCCTCCCAATCCGGATGGAAATATCATCTTTCGTAAGAGGCTATCTTTGTCGAAATATACGACAAAGTAGTGTTGGTACACCCTCACCCTGCGAGTTGCCGCGAATTAAGTTTGGTCCGGCTTCTTCAAGACCATTCGACGAATGGCACCAGGTGGCCAGAATTCTTTATCAACCTGACACACACACACAGTTCTTAAAGAGAGTCTGCTCCTCTCTAGCAAGAATGAAACGGTTATCGGCTTTCAGCAAGGATTAGTTTCATAGGTAGAGTGGAGATGGAACGCCCCCCCCCCCCCAAAGCTTCTCACTACAAGTAACCCGCACGGAAAAGGTGCTTGCCAGAATTCCGGTAACCTTGTTAGTCCAGCTTTTTTGTTGTGGGTAATCTATTCCCTATTCCATTTTACAAAACGACAGCAAATGCAGGGCCGCTTGATGGTCCCAAGTGGTACATAAGGGTTACTTCAATTAACACATCAACGGTTAAGGTGTGATCACTACGCTGGTTCTTGTAATGGCACACTTCGCTTGGCTAGGCAGGGTCTGGGAGGTAGCATATAAAACAGGGAGGCGGGAAGAAATGAAAGTTGAACAGATATAACATGCACTGAACAACCTCCCCCCCCTGCACGATTACACGACAGTAATGACTCGACACATAGCGGCTTCAGTTGTTCTAAACACTGAACGAGCGGACGATAGAGAAGCGATGCGTTTATTTACACTACGTTTACGAACCCCTGAACAAGCAGAGTTTTTGGGACAAACCATTCTTCACACAACCGTGAAGAGGAAGAAAACGGATGAGTTGTACGGGATAATAATTGCGAGAGCAAAAGAAGCCGGTGTTGTTACTGCGGAAGAATTCGAAACAAGGCAAGTCAGATTATCGTTCCTACCAGAGAACGTGGTTGTAGGATGAAAAACTGTGATATCCGAGTAGGCTGAACGGGCGATCCGCCAGGCTGTCCGTACAAGGAGCGAGATGACTCGTTAGATTCAACAAGCCTGTTCGGAACCTCAAGTGGATAGCCAATATTTGCCAACTGTTGCTGTTGTTGGTGTGCGGAAGCCTCGTTCGTTGTGTACAGCTCGTCTGAAGAACAAAGACCACCGAAGAGGAATACACAGCCATGGGCAAATGTACAAGAGTAGCCACGACATTCTTGCGGGCCAAAGAGCAAGTCCACATAGTTCGGCTGTTGCGTTGACAGCCAACGGCCGGAAGCGAAAACCTGATGCGGTGCACCTGTAGTGGGCACAGATGAGTCTTGTCTTTGACAAACACGAAGTTCCAAACTATACAGTGCGATCGGGTTAGAAGGGAACATTTGTTCGTTTGTGGTGAGTGAGCTCGTGCTATCTGGGCCATTGGTTACCGTCTGAGCATCAGCGGAAGGCTTTGTTCGAGAGCCAAATAGACGACGTTCCTGAATGGCCAACGCCTCCAACTGTTTGGCTCGCTTGTCGGCAGAACGGCGAGGGCCTGGCTTTTGCACTTTCTGGTTCACTGAAAAGTAAAACAGTTGCAAACCAGGAAACCAGGCTAAGCGTTGATAACACCAATAAAAGAAAATTAGTTGGAAATTAAAGCCACGGACGATAGACTGTGCGTGGTATGTCCAAACGGACAGCAACTTGTTTCTTGCGTTACACGGTAACAAAGATCGTCGGTTCCGAATGATAATGGCATCAGAGTCGCCCTGTTCACTTGGCACTTGTCTTTAGACTTGAATAAGCTAAGGAACGTTCAGACGGTTCCCCATGGGATTCAGTGCAAATAGTTGCCTTTGTTGCGTGGATTCAGCTGGCCTAATTCGACAGGGAAAACAAGTCCGCATACGGATTCCAGCCACAGGCGACTGAAGCTGATCAAAATGGCCACTAATGAAACCGTAATGGAAAGAAACACAAATACAGAGATATAATTCCATCCTTTAGTCACTTCAACCAGTCAGCAGAACTGTAGACTGTGAGTTGTACCTTTCCCAACTATCCTTAGTTCAAAAGTACGCAGGGGGCGAGATGACTCAGTGGTTAGAGCGTGAATTCACTGACCGTGGTTCGAACCCGACCACTGCCTCTCGACTAGCCCTGTCTAAACTTGGGTAACTTGACAGAACCCCAGCCCCCGTGCTTCCATCGGGTGGCATGGCAGTTATGCACCGAAAGGGTGCTGCGGTTGAACAAAGATATCAGGAAATGTGATTGCGCTTACCAGCCATCTGTTCGTGTTTTCTATCAGTCGACAGAAGTTTGGATGTGTACTTCACAACGAGTGTTTTAACTACACAGTGAACTTTCAGCATTTCCGTTTTCGTAAAAACGGGTAGGCGCATACCGTGCACGGCATCAAAAGAGTGCAAACCGTTGGTTGTCTTATTGAAATGGTGTGTCTCACAGGTTATACGCGGTGACAAACATCTGTCGTACGGATAGTTCCAGAGCAAGTGCCCAAAACTCCGCCAGATGCCCGCAAGAATTCGCTAGATGTCTTCTTTCATGAAGCGATGAACTTATCTTTCGAGTAACTTTTGAAAGTAAGATGCTCTAAATAATTTTTAAATGGATTTTTAAGCAAGGGTCCATTCTCTAGGCGATATACAGACAACCATGGCAACTTTCAGGTCATCATCATCGACAGCATGACATCAGCATTCAACACCGATGCCTTGCTGCCGTACAACCATGACACATTTAAAAGCCTTAGTGTGAAGAAAAGAATAAAGGTGGACGGGGAAGGGACTTAGTGCTCGCGTACCACAATCAAACCTCCAGACACTCACTCAGGCAATCCGGATAGAAATTGACAACAAGATCGCCATCGGTTCGCAGCCATATCTTGCGACGTCTCTGCAGCGGCGCAGTGGGGATCACGCGGTCAGGTACCGTGCTACTCGAAGGGAGCACGAGGTCAGGTGCCGCCAAATAACCAAAGCAGCTGGACGACTCAGTTTTGACGATTGTCCGGTAGGTTTTTGTCGCTGCTATCCCAAAGTCTTCCCAGTTGAGTCACATCACTACTTGCTACTTCACACGGGGTTACCGAGACTGCAAAACACGACAATGCATTTGTAAGTAGACATTGGCAAATCAGTTTGTTTTTCACGAGAGACTCAACTGCATCTCTCGTTTGTGATATTCTACAACTGAAAGTGCTGCACTCAGGCCGCCTCAGGTTTCAGTTGGCACGATATTCGAGATATCGCAGTATATTTTCATGAAGGAAACTACTCACAAGGTTGCTGAAAACTCTTCGACCAAATTGATTTGCAAATGAGGGTATTTTTCGAAAACGGTGCAATTTGGGTTCGATTATATCATAAGGTTGACGGAAACTCGGGGACTGCGCCGATGAGCCCCAGAAAGAGCGAAACCGGTCGTGGGCTGTCGAAGAGTTTTCAGCAACCTATGAGTAGTTTCCTTTATAGAAGTCCTTACCTTGTCGTTCTAGAAAGAAGCACGAGGGCTGGGATGTCCCCAGGTTGCCCAAGGCTAGACAAGGGAAGTAGAGAGGCAGAGATCGGTTTCGAACCACAGACCTTCCGGTCAGTAAATTCGCGCTCAAACCACTGAGTGACCTTGAGTCTAGGAAAAACGCGTCTTAAATGGGTGATAACATTTGCATTAATCGCAGCGATGGATTGAATAGAACGAATATTGCACCGTTCCCTCATGTTATCTTCTTTAGAAAAAAGTGACATGAGTCAGTCCTATTGCCAAATACAAGACAAAAAGGGCAACTAACCGGTCGACGAACAATCCGCCTGAGGAACGGGTGGTTCTGAATTTGGGGAAGATCCTGAAGAGGAAGAATAGAAAGGGTCGCCACGACGATCACAACCTTGAGTGGTACTTGGGTCGGGACTAAGATTATCGCAAACGGGTGACAATCCAGATGGTGAACGTGGGGGGCAGGGTCGTGAGAAAAGACTGGTGCATGCTTTCTGTCTTTGCCAACTTCGACGTTGTCTAGCTGCTTCTTCTAACAGCTGCTCAGTTGGTTGACTGACACACACCACCGTAAAACTAATGACCTTGGTGGTGGCAGATGCATCGTCCTCCCGAACTTGGGCTTGAATTCCATTCAGAGCGAGGTCCTCAAAAGTGGGATAGGTGTCGTCCGCGTCAGAATCCCTGTAAGGCAAGTTGAGGATGGTCGCGTGCTCGAAGTCGATTGGCGGACAACTGGGAACAGATGTAGAACAGCTAACTTTGGTCCAAAACCAGGTTGTCGTGGACCAATCTGAAACAGAAGGACGAGGCGGCGGTGGAGTGACCAGAAAAAGTGTAATTCGATACACAAAGACCCTAAGTGAATTTCGAACCTCGCCCGTCCCGAATTTATTCATGTACAAGAAGAGGATCGATGAATTCGGCATCTTAAGCGATTGCGATGAGTTCACAGCATCCTAGTATGTCAGTTAAAACAATCGTTCAGCTGTAGCACCCTTTCGGTGCCTAACTGCCATGCCACCCGAAGGCTGCACGAGGGATGGGATACTGCCAGGTAGCCCAAGCCTAGACAGGGGAAGTCGAGAGGCAGAGGTTGGGTTCGAACCACGGACCTTCCGGTCAGTGAATACGCGCTCTAACCAATGAGCCATGTCACTTCAAGGATGTACAGCGAGAGGGATTGATTGAAGGTCTTGTAATGTGAATTGTCTAAGTCTCCGACTACAAACGAAGATGATTACTTTCAAACTCAGATCAATGGAAGCCCTAGTCACTAACCCGCCGCTACGCACCACTACACTCCCCAATAACGCACTGATGATGTCACCTCGATTGGTGATGAAATGTTTGCAATCAAATCGCCCAGCTCAGCGGAAAAGACAACAGCCAACTACGCTACCTGAGCTACCAACATTTTCCTCTATGGAGTACCAGTATTTATTGTTGGTGTAACGCTGCCGCGAACGACGGCGGTATGGGTGGCAGCAACAACAAGGTATACGGAACCGTAAAGACTTGGAGATAACAGAACTGACGAGCGCTAACCTTCGCCAGGTTGTAGACCACATCTTGTTAATATCCATAAATCAGCTACTGGATCGCCACGATACCTCCTCATCGATTCTTCCTGCTGCTGTCGCTCTGCCGAAGGTAGTCTTTGTCGGCGAATCGGAGGTTCGAAAGACGGAGATGCTGGTGACTCTGAGTTACCGAACAACACCAACATTCGGTGAGCGTCCAAAGCACACACCGAGTGACCCCATCGGCCTGGGGGCCATGCCGACAATACAACGCCTGAAGTAGTTTGGTCTGCTTCACTGACTGCGAGCCACTGGCCACGTGTTGGAGCGAAGATGCACAAGTCGTTGATACATGTGCCTTGGGAGAGTGAAATTCCGCCGAAAAGGACTAAAAGACTAGGTTCGTCAACGGAGCCCCCCGGTAAGAAACAGCCCGACTGTCCGACGCAGACTGGTGGAGGGTCGGTTGTCGCTTGAGTTACGTGACATAGAGGCAGTCGGGACCACAACAGATTCGACGGGTTGAAGCTGTACAAATCGGATAGGCATTCAATTCTACCCTGAATACAAGCAAAGATGAAGAATCATATAGTCGGAGCAATGACGAGGAGTTGCGACGACACCAAAGACATCCAAATGGCCACTGAAGATACATGGAACTAAAACAAGGGTTATAAGATCAATAGGTGAATATTACTCAAACGAGATAACTTAGTATCTCGCCGACAAAGACGCTGACAATCAGTCCACAAAGGTATCCAGAATGTCAGATTTCTGAAAGTAACCACAGAATGCCCGGAATCTACTGAGACCTCTACTTCACTAGATGCCGACCAGATAGCCTGAATCAAAGTCAAACAGCGCGAGATAGCGTTTAACCAAAGCCATACAGTGCTCTAAATAAAAATACCTCGACGCCGTCGTACTTTCGCACTCGCACTTGCTTGTTCGCAACAAAGCTGTTGTGTTCAATGTCGGTGAGTCTTTTTTCGTCATTAGGAACTAGGGGACAGAAGTCAGATATAATAAAAGACTTTGTATTGAGAACTCGATGTCTGATTCAAGCAGATACAGGAACATGAAATGTATTACAGACCTGTTCTTCGCGGCTGTGTTGTCAACCACAGTGAGACTTCGTGGTGCCTTGGGTTACGGCAGAGGAAGACTCGCAAACTTGGAATCTACAATATCTCACCAAGTTGTGCACACGAAAACTAGATGAAGATACGTGGAAGCTAGCAGAGCAAGTGCAGGCACGACCAAATCAATTGGGTTGGGAGAATAAAACCTGTGTCTACCTGGGTTGTCAGGTTGAAAGACATGGGATGCTTGGATTGTTGTTCTCGGATAACTGAGCGCAGTTTACCTGCAGAATTCCAACGACTTGGTCAGGAACCGGGATTCGCATCACAGCCAATCAAAGGGCAAATCAGTAACAGCAGCAAAAAAACAGTGAAGTGTATTATGCCAACCATGCGGGAGCGGACCTCTATTGAGTGCTATAGGAGCAACGTAACATACCGACTACAGCGATTGGGTAATACTGAACGCAGAGATTTTGCTACAAAATGCGTACAACAATGTTCACAGTACCGAATGCCTTTTCAAGTCCTTTAGATCACCGCCACACACCTAGGCGAGAGAAGATCGACACAAAAGCGCTGTTACGGCGGTGCTAGTTGAGTGGAGTACAGAACTGGTGCCTCCGAAAACCCCACGTTATGGGTGAGAGGACAGATGGCGTAGAGATAGATAGACGGTACAAAGAGCGCAGAGATAGATCCACTCGCAGATGGACTACGTTGAGAGGGAAAACCTCGCATCAACTTCAGTGTAAACCAGCTCTCTATGGAGAAATGGTGTGGAGCTAGCATACTAACGCTTTGCAAACCGACAGCACTGTCGACCGATAATGCGGCAGACTCGATAGTTGATCAGATGGTCGACGATCTTTTCGCCGAGCTTGGTAATTAGCTTGCAAACGTTTCTTCGCCGGTCAGGGAGACATCGTCAGTGTGAGTTGATTGAGTGCTTCCTCCGTGCCTAGCCGTGTTCATACATTTTTTGAAGAGTGTCTAATATCCTCTCATGTAATTAGCAAAATGGTATATACCTTTCTTGTAATGTTATTGGCCCGGTCGTGATTTGCGCTGCGTTCTGGTCTGTATGCCTCGTATTTCACTGGTTGGTTGAATGGCTGGCCCGTTCCCGGACGGACCAGTCGAAAAGATCAACAACAACCTGATTAACCCGAGCTACAAATATTTCGACACACACATTGATGCAGACTTGAGAAACCGTCCTTCAGTGAATAAACCGCGCCTTCACTGAAGGCGAACTCGGGCTTGAATTATCCAATTAACAGCGTTCCGTTGTTTAGACAGTATTGCAAACAAGGACTGACTTAACCAAAGTAAAGCTGAGCCAATCAATGGACCAATCACAAATGAGCGTATCTGAACATCCAATGAAGTATGCAAAGAGCGGCAATGTTATTTGTGGTCTGATAAAAATACGTTTTTCGATTTGTAAATTGAGATTCCCATAGGGTGGTACGAGTTCTTTCTGGTCGATTTCCAGGAACACAACACATTCGACCGTCCTGAATGAGAAGGGTACACTTTCAAAATGAATATTTTCCTAAACCTTAATTTCCGAAGCAACCGGTGACATCCAGAACCTGTTTAAACCATAAGACACATCCTATACAGATAAGAAAAGAGAATAGTTCAGCTGTAGCACTCTTCCGGTGCCTAAATGCCATAGCACGATGGCTAAGATGCTGCCAGTTTGCCCAAGCCTAGACAGGGGAAGTCGAAAGGCAGAGGTCGGATTCGGACTAAGGACCTTCCGGTCAGTAAATTCATGTTATAACCACCGAGCCAGCTCGCCCCACATCCTATACAGTTCAGTTTAGGTTTTTGACATGCAACATGCAGGTGAACTACGACGTTCCGTAAAGCACAATAATCTTGATCATAAGTTGTGTACGAGTATGAGTAATCTAAATTGTCAGCTCGGGTTGACTTATTCATCCTATCAGTGGTCGCACTAGGGAAATCTTACTCTAAAGCACAACTCTTCATTCATATAAAGGTATTTTTGGCATTCCAGTAAAGGTTATCGGATGCATGCCGTTTTGGTTACAGTCTAATCCGAATGTGAGATGGCATAAGCACAAAAGATACTCTTCAAATTGGACGATGGAGCTCCTCTCTTCTTGAAAATACTTTTCAGAAGCACTCTCTTGGGCAGTGGCGTTGGATTTCCATAACCGCGATCAAAATCAAAATGTTCACACCCTATAAATCCGCTGAGTCAATAGGCAGTTCAGTATCATATGCACCTGGCCACCCAGCCCGTGAAGCGCACGCTGTAAAACAAGTCGCAAAGTATGCTGAAAATGTAATGTACTACTCATAAGGTTGCTGAAAATCTGCTGACAGCCCACGACCGGTTAAACGAGAATTCAGCTGGGATCCAGGTGAGTCTCTCAAAAAACCAAATTAGTTTGCAAATGAGTACATATTCGCTGATTGCGTGCAATTTGGTTTCAAGTAGAACGTGAGGTTGACGGAAACCCAGGGACTGCGCCTACCTGATGAGTCCCAAAAAGGGCGAAACCGGTCGTGGGCTGTCAGCAGATTTTCAGCAACCTTATGAGTAGTACATTACAAAGATATACATGTGTCGCGATATCTCGAATATCGTAGCGACTGAAACATGAGGCGGCCTGGTGCACAACATTCAGTTGGCTGAGATTCAGCTGGGTTCCAGGTGTGTCTCTCGAAAAAAATTAGTTTGCAAATGAGTGTATATGCTGAAAATGCTTTTGATCACACAGGGGATACACTAAATGAAAATGTCTGACGTTTCGACCTGGGGGGGGGAGTGGATTTTATCCTTTGGTTTCATTAAATGTACCTGCTGCGTAGCAATCAGCACCTTCACTATGAGCAGACAACCTACCGAGTCTGAACTGTTCCAAGGCATCAAAAGTCATTTCGAAATGCTACAAATTATCGAAAACTGACTGGTGTGCACGGCCTTGTTTAATACAAGTAACAATCACACTCAGCTGTAACACCTTTTCGGTGCCTAGCTGCCATGCCACCTGAAAAAGGCACGAAAGCTGAAATACTACCAGGTTGCCCAAGTCTACACAGAAGCGATCGAGAAGCTGAGGTCGGGTTCGAACCATCGACCTACCGGCCCACAAATTCGCGCCTAAACCACAAAGCTATCCCGAAGTGAGTTCGATGTATTTTGAGCGGCTACTCATGCATACGTGTTTCGGTTTGATGTCTATCGTGTTTCCTACATGAAAGGGTCATTATAGCAAAAGATTTTTTTGCCGAAAGAATTCAAATGTATGACAAGACTGCGACACGATCAGCAGAGAGCAAATTTACACATTGGTAGTTGACAAATACCGATTCGACTGGATACCAGCCATATGAACTCATTGGGCTATGGAATAGATAACTTACTGAGTTATGCCAACTGGGTTGGTGAAAGCTCTGACATCCACCGAATACGTACAAGGTTTCACCAATGAAGCCACCTTTGGCGTAGGCACGTGGAGTTGGCAATACACCTTAATTCAGAAGGAAAATGAAAGACAGGGGGTCCGGATTACGTAACACTATCGTCCGTATGTGAAAAACAATAGAAAATAATAATTATTCAGCTGTAACACCCTCCCTGTGCCCAACTGCCATGCCACCCGAAGGTTGCACGATGCCAGGTTGCCCAAGCCTAGACAGAGGAAGTCAAAATGCCAAAAACTCAGCCATCAAGCTCATCATTCACAAAACTACCACCTTAAAAAGTGTCCACACGCACAAAAAACACCACTGAACAGTGCTTGGTCAAATCCGATGTGTGACGGCATGAATACCGAGCTCAATAAATACTCATGGCCAGTTCGTTGCCACGAGAAAAAACAGTATATGCTGAACAAGCATTCACATAACAGTGTTCTGGTGACTTGTAACAGCGCACACGTTCACACTCACATGCTCACAGAACACTTGCATACTTGGGCGAGATGGCTCAAGTGGTTAGAGTGCGAATTTACTGACTGGAAGGTCCGTAGTTCGAACCCACCCTCTGCCTCTCGACTCCCCAGTCTAGGCTTGGGCAACTTGGCAGTATCCCAGCCCTCGTGCAGCCTTCGGGTGGCATGGCAGTTAGGGACCGAAAGAGTGCTACAGCTGAACGGTTTTTTTTACCTGCACATCAGGCACAATCACGTGTCAGTGCGCATTTACGTGTCCGATTCTGGTGCTATCTGAAGTGATCTAGTGCGCCGTTTGATCGTAATGTTATCTAACCACCCAGGTAAACTAACTCAACTATGCATCGCTGTCCACCGAGTCCAGTTCAGACTGCTTATACAAAGTGAATAACGACGTGATGGCGCAGTGCTATGGAGATGGGGTTCAACGCAGTACTTCCTATGACTTCCGGTGGTTGTACCCATTCAGCTGCAACACATTTTCGGTGCCCAGCTGCCATGCTACCCAAGGGAATCACGAGAAGTGGGAGACTGCCAGGTTGCCCGAGCCTAGACAGGGGAAGTCGAGATGCAGAGGTCGGGTTCGAACCACGGACCTTCCGGTCAGTAAATTCGCGCTCTAATCACTTGGGCCATATCGCCCGACCAAACATTAACGGAATCCTCCAAGATTTCCGTAGATCACAAGGAAATACGACATTAGGTTTCATGAGTGCGGAAGTATGCACCGGAACCCGACAACCAAACTTGCTCTGATTCCTCTGAGTGCTACGCGATCAATGACTTCTCAAAAAATGAAGCATTTGTGTATTACTGCCAATACAACCCTCAATTCTCGGGAAAAATATCTACCCTTTGGTCTCTTTAGACATTGGTACCTCTCTCGAAAAGAACTGAGAAACAGTTCTCATGGTCGTTAGTCCTGTGCAATCCACCATCATTATGTGGTTTCTGAATGACTGCTTCTGTGTACGGTTTCAAGCATGGCAAAGGTCAGCGGTGGAGTATGCAGTTACCGGCGTACCATTCCGATGCTGTCTACAGGCAGTCGCTAGCTTGTTGTGTGCAATCTCTTCCAAAAACTGGTCTTATTCGCCGACGCCACGCCAAGGTTTTTTCATCCAATCAAGCCAAAAGTGCTGTTAGATCATTCTAACGACTCATTGTCGACTTGACAGGACCCAGCCTATCGCCAACGTACAGTGAATAACTACTTAAAATGAATGATGACGATTCGCGTTTCTCGTTCACTCTTCCGTGCCGAGATATGACTTCCGACCAGTTTGCAAGTGATTTTCCATAATTCACACGCCTTCTGACATGCGCTCACACACAAGCTCATCTTTTCTAGTCCCTAGAGTGACGATTGCCTACGAAGGAGCCGAGGGAAACATTGATGAAAGTGCTGTGCCGGTTATGAAGCTACAGCTCATCGACCGAAAACTGAGCACTCCTGCAGTATTCACCGAAGTGTACTCAGCCTTTTCTGTATACGACAGCAAATGCAACGCCTCGAGAGAGGTAGTTTGTGTGAAACCGAAAGTTTACTTTTAATGTGTCGCTCCAAAGCCAGCTTTCTAATAAAACCAAACGTCCGGCTCCCGGGATACGTACCATTTGGCGAAGGTAAGCCACAATAGATGCGTGTGTGGCTTGTAGATTTTAATGGGAAAGTGACTTGCGGACAAAAGGAACCAAATATGCTGATGACTGAAACAACTACTGACATATTGGGAAATGTTTGGGACCGGTTGGGTAGTCATCGTTTAAGAGAGGTTTGGTAGACAATCGGTGGATTTTCAAAGAGGAAACTACTCATAATGTTGCTGAAAACTCTTCGACAGCCCACGACCGGTTTCGCCCTTCTTGGGGTTCATCAGGTAGGCGCAGTCCGCGAGTTTCCGTCAACCTTATGGTCTACTTGATTTATAAATGGGCAACCTTTCGCTGGGTCTAAAAGTACAAAATTCAAACAGAGTAAGATCCAATTGACCACCTCCAACCCCAAACCAATTGTTCCGGCACCTCTCGGCGAATACAAGTGAACAAAATTTGTGAACGACCCCAAGAGCAATATTCCATTCCTAGATTGAAAAAGCAAGGCCGCAAAAATCCAGGTTCAACATGAAGGCAACTCGCCCTAACCAATCTATCGAAAATGTCAGTCATCCCCACTAACCAACAAACAAGAACATTAGACTGACCCAGGCATAAGAAATCTCAACGATCGGTTCCCTGACTGCCTTAAAACCCAATCAACCTACTTACCTACTTACTCACTTCGCCTGACGAAGCTTTTGTGTCAAAAGCGAAACGTTACCCAGCAATAAATCCACCGATTGTTTACCAAACCTCTCTGAAACGACCTACTTTCCTGAAACGTCTTCACGACCAAACCCGAAATCTGAGGAAGGTCTGCTGATTACCGTTTCAGAAAAAAAACGATACTCAACCAAACCCCTTGATTATTACAACAGTAGACGAGGGCTACTACGCCAACCCAAATATGGACATGAATGTATGACAGACATGCCCCAATAAACTCCCAAGCAATTGCTTATAGACATTAGTGACACGTACTAAGTCTCACTCACTCATTTTCGAGAAAATTTATGGGTTTTCATAAAAAGCACTCAACTTCCTGAGGTCTGAAGTGAGTGATAATGATCTCAGTGTTATATTCACCTAAATAAAGATTGTATTGTTTCCTCATTTCAGCACCATTATCATTATTAAAGACGGCAACATCCGTGTTGGCACTGATGCCTCACTACCGTACAACCATAAAGTTCGTATAGTTATATATACATATATATATATATATGCAATGAAAAATGAAATGAAAATGAAAAATATGTAGTGAAAAGAAGAGAAAGGGAGTGGGTGGGGGAGGGTTCCTAGTGCTGGCCTATGTCAAGTATTCTGAGGTGCCTACACCTCCAACCACTCAATCAGACAATCTGGAAAGAAACTGACAGCGCGAAAGCCATTGACATCGATTAGCCACATTTTCTTGCAACGTCTCCAGCCAAGCACAGACAGGGTCACGGGGACCTTATCCTGGAAGGCGTACAACATCAACAACACCCAAACTCTTCGTGATCTCCGTCACGCCTTTCTGCCAAGTCATGTGCTGTCCGCCTCGCGGTTTGCGCCATCCTGAAGGAGGCACGAAGAACAACACTCGTCTCGGTAGACGGTGTTTCGGCATGCGCAGCATATGACCAAGCCATTGTAGTCGATAATGCTGGATATGTTCCCATTTTCCAATCACCTCGTTACTAACACGCTGACGCCATCCAAAACCAGCCACGCTTCTGAGGCATCGGTGGTCGAAAACCTGAAGACGCCTCACGTCATCTGTCCGCAGAGGCCATGTCTCGCACCCATACAACAACACAGCCCTTATTGTAGCCTGGTACACACGACCTTTAAGATCCAGTGAGATGCCTTTTTGACGCCACAAGTGACGCAAGTTAGCGAACGTGATTCGAGCCTTTGAGATGCTCCAACTGACTTCATCAACGCACTTCCGTCAGAGCTAATACAACTCATTTCAGCACGTACACTCGAGCCTAAGGGCAATTGCAACCTCATTTCCAGATGTTCAGGCTCCCATCATTGCTCGTAAAACCTACCAAGCCTACCTAAAATCCTTTCTCGTAACACAGTTAAGTCAACGTACATACTTCAAGCGACGCTGTGTGATCCAAGGTTGAATAACTTTTCCATTATTTAAATTGGTTTTCCGTTTGGTGAAATTGACGGTTCTGTGTAGTCGTCTCAGAGTAGTTTTACGAACAAGTCATCCTGGGACAGATGTATTATCTAACAAAAATAAATGGGAACCGGTACTCACCATCTCCCAACACACGTTTCCATTGCAAAAAAGCCAGGTCAAAAACCCACAGGTCATTAAAAGTGGTCCGCATATGAGTAGCTCCGCCAAATACATACAGCGCCTTCCCATTGTTTACCAACATTGAGCCAAAACGTTTCGATGGCGCAGAATGAACGGAAGACCCTTTCGTCGGCTGAGAGGCTGAACTGAGTGTACACCATTTCAGTGGGGCTTGAAGACGATAGGCTGCCAAACACATGTTCGATCGAATTTTGATGACTTCCAAACAAACATCGCGCCAACGCCTACAGACTTGAGATATGTTCGGAAAATCCGTGCATGGTGACAAAAGCATGAAAATGTACTGCAGCAGTTCGACAGGCAGATTTTGGAACATGTGGTATCAATGGTCGGCGTATTACTCGGAGTGAGAGCCAAGGCAGGAAGATGTGATGAGGAGACGCAAAAGATCACGTGTAGTAAGCTTCCACTGGACAGTACGCACACATATTGAACGATCTGTACATCTTCTGAAGCCAAAGAGATAAGAGAATTACGTTGCTCTTGTGAATGACAGGAGAAAGAACGAATGAGAGGCCGATCGCGATTCGGTTTCCGACTGTGAAAATGCAGGTATTCAAACCACAAAATAGGGAGAGGAGAGATGCTCTTGGAAATGCTAGTGGGCACAGACGTGGTGCGTAAGATAAGCAAAATGAAAATTAGCGCGAGAGTGCTGAGTTGGGTTGGTACAAGGAACAGTTTGGGGGGGGGGGCAGATTATGCTGAACAGTATTCAACTTGGTGCCAAAATGTGAGGCAGATGGTAAGTAGATGCACATATATAAATCGTCCAGCTGTAGCACCCTTTCGGTGCCTAGCTGCCATGCCACCCGAAGGAGGCACGAGGACTGGGATACAGTCAGGTTTCCCAAGCCTAGACAGAGGAAGTCGAGAAGCAGAGGTCGGGTTCGAAACACGGACCTTCCCGTCAGTAAATTCGCGCTCTAACCACTTGGTCCATCTCGCCCCGATGTACATACGGAATTTAGTGGGTTTAGTTGACATAAGCAGCACAAGCGAAAGTTTACTGGAACCATGGAGGAGGTCTCTTGCACCTAGATGGCGGCAGAGAAACAATCTAAAGAATAACTTGACCATTTTCTGGACCGCAGAGCAGGAATCCCGGGGGTAGCTACCATAAGGGAATTAGGCGCTAGGGGGTCAACGTCCAGGTTTGTCTTACCGAGTTATGTGCCGATCGGGCCACAGTTGATAAGGATTATGGAGTGCGCTATCGGCCTATTTGCCACGTTGTTCAGGAATGAGGTAATCCTCTTGGGTTGGAGTAGACAGTTCTGCATTTCAAGAAAAATATGGTAGATGTTCACCACAGCACGGACACTTTTATTAGTCGACAAACTTGGTGGTTCTGTGATGTTGAAAAAGAATAGTGAGGTGATGAGGCGACTACGACGAGGAAGCTAGAGTTGGGGTCATTTGGAATGCGGCTGTTTTAGCTTGATATATCATCGGGGATGCAGACAGTGGTCGTTCATCCGCCTATCTCTGAAATCTCGGAAGTCGTAATGCTCCCGGCACGTTCCCTCGCAGACGATATTGCTTTCCTTGGTTCAGATCCCTCACAAATGCGGACGATTTTAAATAACCTAAACAACTCTACCGCATGGTTTGGTATGCACTTCAAACCTGCGAAGTGTAAAGTGCTACTACAGATCCACATCTCATGCTTGCAGGTGAGCCAATCGATACAGTAGATAAATCTGTTCACCTGAGCAGTCGTATGAGTTCCGGTGGATTGGGTGGAGATGAGACCATTTCTTGAATCGGAAAGGCCAGGGTAGCTTTTTCCAACCTCCGACACCCATGGCATCGACGTGACGGATTAGTAGTGCTGAGGTACGCCATATGGTCTTAGGAAGAAATAGCTATCCTGCGATAGATGAATTACACACGCTTCATAGGTTGCGATGGTTAGGAAATGTACTCCGCATGTCAGAAGACCGTCTGCCTCACAGAGCTCTTTCTTCCCAGCCCTGTGCTGAGTGGAAAAGACCAAGAGGTGGATAATGTATGACATGGCAACGAAGTACGAAAACACCAACCAGTAAACTTAGTCGGGTGGGCAACTGCCGCCTTTCTGGATGGGGACCCAGGGACTCAAATCACCACTGGTTAATGACATTGGCGGAAATGGCCCAATCGCTCAGTCAGTGGGCTCGTGCATCAAAGCTATCTCCTTCATTGGTTACTTCCCAATTTCCCGAACAAACTGAACATGCCTTCGCCTCCAAGGCTTGGTTGTACATTCCACTTTCCCATTTTTCGGTGATCGAAACTGTGCCCGCATATGGTTTACAGCTGATAAATTGATTGATCGATTGATTGACACCATTTCGGTACCTAGCCGCCAGGCCGCCCAAAGAGGAGTAAACTACTGTCAACTTGTCCAAACCTAGGGAAGAGCAGTCGAGGTGCTAAGGTTTGGTTCAATCAACGGACCTACTGGTTCAGTTCGAGCCTTAAACACTGAGCTACCGGCGTTAAATTCTTGGGAAATGGGAAGTATGGGAATCCCGCTGCTAACGCGAGGGAGGGAAGAAGGAAAAGTGATGCATTTGGAGGGAAAGTAGTTCTGTCCTCTGCGATTGGTTTGTAGATAGTAAGACGTTTTCCCCTGGCGACCAGCACGTCCATATTGAGGTCAATATGGATGGTCGGGTTAGGAAAGGTTGGCCCGAAAAACCGCACACTCCGGTCGCCCAACGGCTGATCGTGAACGCCGGCGCATTATTCAACACGGTAGAAATGCTTTTAAAACCAGAGCCCGGTGCTGCTCAAAAAGTACCTGCCGTATGCAGCTGCATAAGAAGTGAGATACAATCCGCTACGACCCGCGTCCTCGGGTCAGGCTGGCCTTTCGCAGCCAAGTGGGTTAAACTACTGAATCACTGATTCGGGAAAGTCTCCCAAGAAGACCCTAGCAACCGCTACCTCGCGGTTCAGAGTTTTGAATCGGAGGCTGGGGTTAGTGTCCTCAAACAAAACCCTACACCCACCGCCTCTACTGTCAACTTGTCCAAACCTAGGGAAGAGCAGTCGAGGTGCTAAGGTTTGGTTCAATCAACGGACCTACTGGTTCAGTTCGAGCCTTAAACACTGAGCTACCGGCGTTAAATTCTTGGGAAATGGGAAGTATGGGAATCCCGCTGCTAACGCGAGGGAGGGAAGAAGGAAAAGTGATGCATTTGGAGGGAAAGTAGTTCTGTCCTCTGCGATTGGTTTGTAGATAGTAAGACGTTTTCCCCTGGCGACCAGCACGTCCATATTGAGGTCAATATGGATGGTCGGGTTAGGAAAGGTTGGCCCGAAAAACCGCACACTCCGGTCGCCCAACGGCTGATCGTGAACGCCGGCGCATTATTCAACACGGTAGAAATGCTTTTAAAACCAGAGCCCGGTGCTCCTCAAAAAGTACCTGCCGTATGCAGCTGCATAAGAAGTGAGATACAATCCGCTACGACCCGCGTCCTCGGGTCAGGCTGGCCTTTCGCAGCCAAGTGGGTTAAACTACTGAATCACTGATTCGGGAAAGTCTCCCAAGAAGACCCTAGCAACCGCTACCTCGCGGTTCAGAGTTTTGAATCGGAGGCTGGGGTTAGTGTCCTCAAACAAAACCCTACATCCTCCCACCGCCTTTTGGGTCGAACTTTTGAGCCAAAGGCTCAAGTTGGAGTACCTCAACCAAACCCCATAATTCTCTCTGAGGAACCGGGAAGCACCATTTGCCCTTGCAGCTCTTTGCTCACTGGCCATCCTCCACATCCCCTTTATCCCACTAAATGACGTAGTGCGATGAACCCACCTGTCCTCCTCCTTGCTAATATTCTGCGTAGAAACTATAGACCAGAAAAAAAAACCAAAGTAACCACTAACCAACCGGACCACTACAAAACTTCCAACACAAGCGCTCAAGTCGAGCCACTTAGAGGCCACCAAACCCAAAGAAAGTCATGGGTTCAATTGAACCATGTTACCATCAGTTACCGATGGAGAACCACGACCAAAGATTATCGCTTCTTTTGGGGTTTCAACTTAACTCTGATCATGTCATTGTGCGGACCCGGTCGACATTTCGCTTTGCGTCAGCATTACGCGAGCCAAAGTAGAGCAGTTCCATTCATAAAATTCGAAAAGTTTAAGTAGCCCAAAATTATCAGGCTGATCTGACTAGAAAGCTACTGGAAATGCACAGTCATAAGCATAAATAGGACTGCTTAGAAGTTGAATGGAAACGAGTGGAAGAATCTATGCTCCCGGGTTTCAGGACTGTTTGTCCAAGCCATCCGATTCGATTAAATGAAAAGTGGATATCGTCCAGGTAATCAAATCTTATTGCTGCCATACCAGCAACGAGCGACTGTGATGGCGTACGATGAACCCACAAACACAGGAATATCAGGAGTTTGAAGACTACATGGAGCGCTGATGAATTGTGAAGGCCCAGGAGATGGAGAACGTTCTCGCTGAGGGCAACAGATCAACCGGTCAAAACCAGACAAGTGTCGATGACACGATATGCGAGGAAGGTGGAACGGCAGTTTATTCACAGAATTGTGTCTTGAGTGATGAGTTGGACATCTCAGTCTGTAGTTCAGATAGTCTCCTTCACATTACTGCTAGAAGAACCCGGTGGGTCTCAAAGGAACATCGACATTATCCTCAATAGCATAACATCAGCGTTCAATATTGATGCTCTGGTGCAGTACAACTAAAAGATATTCGGAAACCCTACTTTGAAGAAAAGAATAGAAGTGAATGGAAAGGGGACCTAGTGCTAACCAACAACCACCACTCTAAGGTGCCCAAACCTCCATACACTCATTCAGGCAATCTGGATAGAAACTGACTACAAAAACGCCACTGACACTGATTAGCGGACACATCTTGCAGCGTCTCCAACCAGTCGCAGGGAGGATCACGCGGTCCCCATCCTGGGAGGCGAATAGAACCGACAGCACCCGAACGTTTAGTGATTTCTTTCATACTACTCTGCCATTTCAAGGATTGGCCACCCCTCTGCTTCCGCCATCCTGAATTGGGCACGGAAACAGCAATCTCTTTGGCAAACGATGGTTCGGCATAGGCAATACATGTCCCAACCAACGCAGCTTCTGGTGCTGGACATTTTTTTGATGGAATTACCCGTCACACAACCGAAAACTGACTTTTTAATTGCTTCGTTATGTATTCGCCGGCACCAAACCACACGAGCTATGGTTCTGAGACAACGATTGTCGAACACCTGAAGACGTCTCAGTTCCGCTTCTCTCAGAGGCCAAGTGTGACAGCGATACAACAAAACAGCCCGCATTGTAGGTTGATACACACGTCCCTTGAGATTCAGGGATACACCACGTTGATGGCATGGGTATCTCAAATTAGCAAACGGAACCCCAGCCTCGAAAATATGTGCATTAACCTCATCTGTCACACTACACTCACAACTAATACACCCTCCAAGATGCGTAAAACACTCCACAACTTTGAGTACCTCTTCCTGGACTGTAAGTTGTGTGTTAAGTGTCCGCATGCCCATGAGCGTGACTTTACACTTTGTGGGTTCAAAGTGCATACCAAAGGACGGGATGACTTTGGTCAGTTCATCCAAAAAATACCTGCGCCTTCTCTTCTTCGAAGACGAGAATGATCTCGTCTGCATATTCCAGATCCACAAGGTTTTCTTCACAGGCCATGTAAAACCCGGGGTTTTAGAGACCTTCCAACGTTCGTTCACGAAGTCAGACAAGAATAGAGGGAGTGCGCATTCCTGACGGACACTACTTTGTGTACGGTAGCTTTTGGAGAGCTCACCGTATACTCTCACACGTCCGGAAGTCGGAGAATACGGAGCTTATGTTCACGAACTACCGGCGCTTTTCTTGGTGAGCAAGCTTATCAACCAGAACAGACCAATCAACCGAGTCGAATGCGCCTCGGAAATCCAGGAATACTAGAATTATGGGTCGCTTATACGTATGGCGTCGTTCGGTGGCGCTCGAGAGAACACATGCAGTCGTAAACCTTCGAGGCCGTAGGTGGTTCCACGTTCACCGTCCAGGGTTCTACTTCACCCGAGGACGTCAAAAGACTTTCAGTGTTTGACCATCGATGTCTTCGGAGCATTGCCCGAATCTGGTGGGAACACCGGATCAGCAA
>NW_008751695.1:658621-663482 GCF_000715545.1 Opisthorchis viverrini
TGATGATGTGGGCTCTAGATGAGTGCCGGCTGGTGGCCACGATAGTTGTTGTTCGAAGTATTCAGCCCACCGGTCGAGGCGCTCTTCCTTATTCAAGATGGTCGTTCCATTCTGATGCTTGATGGTTTCGTTCACAGGTGGTTTCCGGGGACCGGTCGCATGGATCAACTGAAATATCCTCGGGCATTACCAGCTTTCTGGACTTCTTCCATTTCTTCGGCTTTCTGTGTCCACCACACTTCACAATCGGTTTGCACGCTTACCTTCACTTGACGTCTGATAATTCGTCGCATCAAGTTATGTTCAGGACCGGCTGGGATACCTCTCTGGGATTTAAGGAGTGCCACCGTTCAGTCTGATATCTAGTACTTGGGTGATTCTAGTGATGCCGTGTCACAGATAAAATTCCCAGCACAATACGAAGAGGCAGCAATCTCGTCCCAGTGAGTTCGCATCTGATGGTGGAGCCTTTAGAAGAGACTGTAGGAGACGATTCCGAATCTGCCATTCTCCCAGTTTCCAACTGATTTCTCCGCACCTTATGCGAACCTGGAAAACGTAGGGAGAAGGGACTCCGGAGGTGTGCTTGGTCAGAGTTCACAAATGTGTTCCAAAACGATCGGCAGTCAGTTACTGATCTGCGCCATCGGTAACTGGTGGTATTAAGACTGATTTGACTTTGTGGCCGGCATGTCGTTGGAGGACACCATGTGGCCAGACCACATCGGCTATTACGGAATTTAGTACTGCATAGACAGTCTGCGATCAGCACAGGGGAAGCAAGCGCTCACCATTGTCCGTACGTACCGAGTTCAATCTATGTCGACCACTAAATTGAGTCTCAGATGCGCTAAGCCTGCCCACCTGTGCATTCATAGCTTTGGCAACCACAACAATATCTGAGCTTTCAGCTCGCCGCAACAGAACATTCAGGGAGTCATAAAACCCGTCTTTGATGGTGTCGGAGCTACAGTCAGTTGGGGCGTAAGCAGACAAAACAAACAGACATATCTCAACTTCCCGCCTGAGACTCCTTCACATACATTGCCAGACGAACCGTACAGAGGCGACTATCAAAAGGCACCCAGTCAAGCAAGGATACTTCTGCCCGGTGACTCAGGACGATAACAACCCATGCAGATCCCACCGCAGCGGTCTGGATCGCCAGAGGTGCCCAGCCGTAAAGGAATGGAGAGTGATGGGGTGGTCAGCTGAATCGCTGTGCTTGTACCTTGAATTCCTGTTTCTGAGACATGGTGCACATTTACCAAGCCAGCCTAGTGAGAGCAAGGTCAGACTGTTGTCCCGCTTGCTTAAGAGTGCGAACATTGAAGGCGGCTAGGTAGACTGAGCGTCCAGGCTTGTAGATTGATTTGGATACCTGAAGATATCTGCGAAATGTGACCAGCAGACGCTGCAAGCAAAACCGATGCAAAACGAATGGAGTCATCAGTCCTAGGTGCTGGGCCTACAAGGGGAGAATCATCAATGGGATGAAGAGGGTGGGAAAAAGTGTATGACAGAGAAAGAAGGGAGTCGTCGGTAGTAGCTTGTTTTTGCCTACCTGCCCTGCTGTATGCAGCGAGTAAGGCGGCCCAGTCGATGACACCACCCGATGTGGCACGATTTTTTTTGTTAGACGTAGGTATAATGGTTTTACGTGGGCTGGGATACTGTCAGGGCGCCCACACATAGACAGGAGGGCCATTAGGGTCTTCAACCAAAGCTTTTGGCTCAAATGCCTAACCGCAAGTCAGCGGTGGTTGGCGGGAAATGCAAACTTATTACCATTTCTACGGAACAAGTCACCACATGTTCTAAACCCCAACCTAGATGGCCAGGAGACTGTTTTTCAGACCTCTGACCACTGACCAACCTGGTATGAGACTATATGGGTGTCGCGGGGACAGCCCCTAGTAGAGTTCAGTGGGTCGCTGAGGCACGCTAACCGTCAAACCACGGTAAGGGCCAGCCCCTTCGTGACGGGTGGCCACGACAACTGCTGTTCGAAGTATTCGGCCCAACGGTCAACGTGTTCATCGTTATTCAAGATGGACATTCTATTTCGGTCCTTGATGGACTCGTTCCTAAGTGGATTCCGGGGAACGATCGCGCAGAACAACTGAAATAATCTTCGGGCATTATTGGCTATCTGGACTTCTTCCATTTCCTTGACTTTTCGTGCCTGCCAGGCTTCGTGGTCGGCTCACATGTCCATTTTTACTTGACGTCTGACTCTTCGTTAGATCAGATTATGTTCGGTGATATTTCCTGAAGATTTACGCAGTGCCACGTAGGTCTGATATCCAGTGCTTGAGTGAGTTTGATAACGTTGAGTTACAAGTGAAACTTTCAGCACTGCACACCGAGATGGCGATCTCGTCCCAGTATAAATTCACATATGATGGTGGAACATGTAGGAGACACTCGAGAAGACGATTCTGGTAAAGTCGTCTAACACCCGGATCTGTCAGTCTCCCAGTTGTCAAACTGTTTGCGCGCACCTTATGTGGCCCTGGGAAACAAAAGAAGTGACAAGTGACGAGCTCATGGTCGAAATTCACAAATGTGTTCTAAGACGACCTCATCATCGGTAAATGATGGCAATATAATCTATTTGAGTTTGTGGCCGGCATGCCATTGGAGGACAATATGTGGCCAGAGGGCTGGGATACTGCCAGGTCGCCCAAGCCTAGACAGGGGAAGTCAAGAGGCAGAGGTCGAGTTCGAACCACGGACCTTCCGGCCAGTAGATTCGGGCTCTAACCACTTGGGCTATCTCGCCCCCTCTAGACACAGCGCACATCAATGTCAAGCCATTCCAGTGTGGTTTCAAGATCAGGTTGTTGACTTGCTTGTTTCAGAGTGCGGTAGTACAGACTATGCATTAAGCTCGAAGATTGATCTCGAGATGGCTGAGGATGTCGGCGTCGGGTGACGTAAACAACTCGCTTGCGAAACCGACGCAGGACGAAGTCATCAGTCCTAATTGACAGATCTAAAAGAAAAGAACTATTCAAGGGATGCAGAGAAGGGGAAAGTATTGCAAGAAGCAGAAATGAAGCTGCTGAAGCAATGCCGGAGCCACCTTCGCCACACACACATTCAATGTATGCAGTGCAGTTGACTTGGTCACTTGTTCAGGTTGTGACATCTCACCGATTATAACTTGAAGGTCAGAGGCTGAGTCAGCATCGCACACTGTGTATGTTTCGGGTGAGAAACTTGAAGGTCAGAGGCTGAGTCAGCATCGTACACTGTGTACGTTTCGAATCGGTGAGAATGAACACCATCATCATAACTGACTACAGAACACTAGTAGTATACATTAGCTCTGAACTATTACATGACAATGAGGGCGTGAAGGCTTAGTAAAGGGTGGAAAGAAGGCGAAACGTTAGGGGCTTGGTGCAAAGAAACCCTGTCCTTGAGGAATATGATCACAAATACGATGCCTACATCTTTGGATGGTATCTTAAACAGAAACCTCGGGGAATCGTACTGAGTTGAGTCACGTCAACATGGCTGGCCAAGTTTGCTTGACGAACTCTAGTGCACTATGGCGAGCGAACTTCAGGTAAACAGTTTTGTCAAGAAATGACAGTGTGCGCGCTACTGGAATACCCTGGGCAACATATCCTTCAGATTTCCCAGCCAAATACAAACAAACCACGTGGACCTTAGCCAAGAATAAACGAAGAACCCAGAGTCCTCTTTGTGGTGGGGTGGACCATGCGAATGGTGATGCAACTCTTATGTCGGTTCTTGGATGTTGACGGGGGATGCCGGGTCGAATGCTACGTCAAACAGTTGACGCAAATCAGATACCAGATTTGGCCACGTCAAACAACTTCAAAAGCCATATTGTGGGCCCATGATGAGACCGGGCCCATGGCACACTAAACAACCGTGAAGCGGTGCTTGCCAATTCGAGTGATTCACATGATGCACAACCTTGCTTATTGGGCTTCGGCTCATGAGCTTTGTCTGTTTTCCAACCACATAAATTGTCATAAACACATGCCTTCGGAAAATCAATGTCTCTTGGTGGTTTCACAGCGTGAAAACTACAAGGGAAGGGCCAGAACCATGGCATGCGGTCCCAGCACAGTCCAGAACCATCTGCAGCACATCCTAGATCGGCATGCTCATTGTCCCGTGAAACGGCCAGCATGCAGCAAGAGACCTCTGAGCCTTCACAACTGAGGTCAAAGCGGAGATCGGATGCACAGCGTTCCCAAGGAGGAGGTGTCCAGAATCCAACCGCTTCCATTTGCCGAACACCGCGGACTGGACGAACATGTCACGCGCGGGCTACGGACCGAATGGAGCCATCTCTTGATTGGCCAGCGTCAGCCAATCGGCCAATCACGGACACATTGAGTCACGGATTCTCGCATTCACGGATTGATACACAGGATCGAGGCTATTTCCCAAGTTTCCCGGGTCAATTTTGTTCTTATCCGTCAATGGCTGTCGTTCACCTGAATGGCGTAAGTGAAAAAAGGGTATAGCACGCCAGCGGCTCGACGCACAATGCATTTTTCTGCAAAACCCCTGCGGGTTAAATAAAAACTTTAAAGTCAAAATGTTGCACCTCCTTGCATATATACTCAGACTGAAAATCCTTCTCATCTGCCGTCATATTTTGCGATTTGTTTTAATGGATCTCTTCTGAAAATTATTGGCGCACATTCGGCTTTGAATTTCGTCTGCTATGGCTTCGGAAGTGGCTTTCGTTGAGATATTTGTGGGTGTATCGTTTTCATCCTTCACGGCATTTGAGAAGACCTTAAATGAATACATGAAGGATAACTTTGTGATATTTGTGCGTTCATCCAGTAATCGAAGCACCAACACT
>NW_008751695.1:666221-668064 GCF_000715545.1 Opisthorchis viverrini
AGGAAGGTCATTCCACGCAGCTACTACCCGAAATGAGAAAAAATTTTGTCTTATGAATGTGTGTACTCTGAGCTTGAAAATTTTCCTTCTATTTCCCCGCTGGGTGTTTTCTGGGTCAACGGTGAAAAGCCTGTTTGCCAAGCTTTGTTCAAACAGGGCGTAATAAGAATTAGGCCCCATAGAGCGTTTGGAAGTCCATGCGAGTAATACGGGAGAAGGTGCGTCGGATCATCCGTAAAATGGCGAATGTCTTTTTGGCCGATTTCTCATGGTGCAGTGAGAAGGGCAAGTTTGTGGAGACCCAGATGCCCAAATCCTTTTGAGCATCTATCCTCATGATGTTTTCTTGACCCTTTTCACCATGCATAACAAAGGCATTCGCTGAGTCCCCTCCAAATGCACTTTTCGTCATTCAGAGGAAGGTGCCAGTTCAACGACCAGTGCTTGGCAGCGTCTGCATCCAGAGAGAGAGAGAATGGGGAGGAACGCAGGATGAAGTAGATGAAATCAAAGGTCGGCGCACAGTGTTCGCTATTTTCCAGTGGAAATTTAACACCTGAGCTTGGCAGCGTCTGCATCCATTTGGAGAGAGAATGGGGAGGAACGCAGGATGAAGTAGATGAAATCAAAGGTCGGCGCACAGTGTTCGCTATGTTCCAGTGGAAATTTACTTAACACCTGATTGGGGACGTGTCGTTCGTTAGTTGGATGAAATCCAGGAAGGATTGCAAATGGCGTGTGCGGTATTTGGTGGGTGCAACAACGTGTTGAGTAGGAGCGCCCTGTTAAATGACTTGGTCATTGCCACTGACAAAAGTCCACTTGATCTGACGCGCTGGGCTGTATTCAGGAGGCTCTTGAAGCACTGTACTCACCTTCCAGCAAAAGATGAGTTGAAAGTTAGCTGAAGAAGTATTGCTCAAGTGCTGGAATGAGGGATGGGTAACCTTCCGGAGGACTCGAGGGACAACGGTAAATCACGCCAGAAGGAATGAACTGCACTTATACAGCACGAATTGAATTCAAGGTGCATCGCCAAAGGGTTCAAGAGTGCTATCAGGTGGGAAAATCAGGATGGAATGAACCATGTGCCTCGTTATGTGTCAGATCGAAAACAGGGTAGCCGACTACTGTGATCTCCGCCTCCGAAGCACCTAGAGTGAGTAAGGTCCCTGTGAGCGCGATTAGGGTTTTCTGTTCAAGGCAAACTGGTTGTTTAATATCCCGAAGTTTACTGAAAATGCTGAGCCGGTTTCTGGACAAGCTTTTCAACATTGTATTCCCTGGCTCTGAAGGTGAGGAGTCGGGAGGTATGCAACCACAAAGGTTAGCAGCTGTACCCCGGGTTTGAGTCCAAGGCTCCTAAAAGGATTCTGTGGCACAGTTGTCTGCTTCCCACCATGGTTGTTTGGAAGGCTGCTTTTCATTTGTAGGAAGTTTCCGCCCTATGGGAACCTTGATAGACGAATTTTTCCCTGAGTAAGCAAACATTTCGGCCGCTGTCACTTGTAGCTCTTTCAATAGCGCTTTATAGATGACTAGAATTGCGGTTGTTCGAAGATTTGGGCAGCAAGCGTTTGCTTAGTTTCTTATGCATTTTGGTGCGGTCTGATCGATTGAGCGTGTCCACGAGGCCCTGAGCTTTGTGTGGCAACACCATTTTGTGAATGACGCGCGGTACGTTCGAAATCGGTTTGGTTTTTCTCTCGTGCTAATTCGTGAAAGAATTTTTTTGTTGTTCAATCTATTCACAGGGTACACAAGAGTAATTATTGAATTTTATTACTCTAACAAAACATTTGAGAGATAAACTTTGATATTTTGCGCACACTTCCTATTTTAC
>NW_008751695.1:669071-685749 GCF_000715545.1 Opisthorchis viverrini
GCCTCAAATCCGTGGACTACGAAACGCGTCTCGCGATGCTTGATCTCTTTCCCCTGGAGTACCGTCGCCTCCGACGGGACCTAATTCTTACTTACGCCCTGTTTGAACAACGCTTGGCAAACAGGTTTTTCACCGTTGACCCTGCAATCACACGGCGGGGACATAGAAGGAAAATTTTCAAGCTCAGAGTACACACATTCATAAGACAAAATTTTTTCTCATTTCGGGTAGTAGCTGCGTGGAATGACCTTCCTGAGGCGGTTGTCCACGCTCCCTCTAGAACCCAGTTTAAAGCACTATTAGACATTTATTTATGCTTATGCTCGCGCTTGCAAGCATGCTGCTGCTTGCTGAGAACATAAAAAAACAGTTCTACACCCTTTTTTTGCTTGTGCCTTTCAGGTGAACGACAGCCACTGACCGACAAGAGCAAAACCGACCCGGGAAGCTGGGCAATAACGGGTGGGTTGAAGGGTCTTTGGCTGCGTAGTGGCAGATTGATAATCACCATTCCACGAAGCTTTTGGCAGCGCCCATATGTGTCAGACTGCAAAGCAAAACCGACCCGGGAAGCTGGGCAATAACCACCGGGTTGAAGGGTCTTTGGCTGCGTAGTGGCAGATTGATAATCACCATTCCACGAAGCTTTTGGCAGCGCCCATATGTGTCACACAGACTGCAAATACCGCTGCCTGCTCATCGCATCCACTTATGCCTCAAGGCTAACCCTGGCCCATTGGAAAGCAACTTGCACACTGTAAAATGGTGTAAAAATTGCAATTTCTGATCAATTTTTGTTGACTGTGTCCCACGGGTATTTCACAAACTGCTCGCCGACTGGTTGCATTATTTTAGCAGCGTTTTCCCCAGGAAGACTGAAGGACATTTGTCGCATCAAGTACTCATAATGTAACTGTTCACCGTTTCATTCCCAGTTGATTCTCTTTGAGAATTCTTAGTGGCACAGCTGCCTGAACTCGCTGGCAACCGTGTGTTTTTACCTCTCGGGTAAGTCTAACCGATTACCACTTTCACCTTGCGCAGCTCCGCAAGCACACATTGCCTGAACGCAGACATCAAGTTCGAACTTCGTCGTCTCCGGAATCTGTGGGCTATTTGAGTCTCCGCTGTGCTTCATTTGAACACAACACCAGTCCCATACGAAGGCTGGCAGTTATATAACCTGTTTACTGAGGCTAATCAAACACAGACAGTAGATTGACTCAAATATCGAGGGGGTTCCCAAGCACATATTAATCCCCATTGGTAAATTCTTGGTGCCGACCGCTTTTTCTCGACCTCTACCCGTTGAGCTGCCAAACGGGAACGTCTCACGGTTCACATGACCACCGAAAACACGAACTTGCTTTTACCGATTGGAAAAAAGCGAGGAGATGCGCCTTTCAATATATCGCACATCAGAAATCGTGTAGATATGTATGAATTAGGCAAAATAAAAAATTACGGTTGCAACAGGATTCGAAAGAAAACCGCGTTGCACTCAGAATTGAGTCACATCTGGCAACGACCAGCAGTCACACATTGACGTCAAGATTAGGCCTGGTTTCAATCAAGTGACCCCCCAATAATCAACCTTCCGCACCGTCAGCTGAACCTGAGTTGGCATCTTTGAAGCCAGTTTATTACGTGTTTTGCTGTGCATCTTAGCAAAACCGTTGAGGCAACATGTGTACCAGCGATCGCTTCTGATGCACTGCACGAAGACCGTCGAGGTCAAGTTCCCACCCTTTGCGCATGATTTAACGGTTCACTAAACGTGTCGTTGGAATATGTGGAGCTCCCACATAATGGCTAAGCCGTGACTGTGACTTTAAGTTTTACCGGGTCTCTATATCTCATCGTAGTTGTAATTTGTTGTCCAGCCCATTTTACTCGACGTCGTTCTCCTTATGCAGTTATCCAGACTGATCATGATGACTTAATATTTCAATTCGTCCCGTTCCACAGTGAAGAGTCCCAGTGATATTCCCAGAGGCGTCTCAGCTTTTAAAGAAAAGGCAGTAGTTGGATTTACACTTTGCGATGGCCTGCGCATCCTCCGGATCTAACGCGACATCCAAATTTCCGCGCTTCTTTGTTTGGGGCATCCCACTGACTGGTGTGGCATTCTATCATTCTATTCAAAAGAACAATTTCAATGCTATTCCTGATTGCAATTTCCGCATCACGGTGCCAACATATCAGGGTAGAATGAAGTCATGTTAAAACATGTCTATTCTAAACGTTTGAATTGCCCATCTTTGACGACCTACTCAGATTATTTCCCTGTCTGTATTCCGCTTAGACAAGTTCTACTGCCTATAGTTTGGTATTGGGGAAATAGTGAAGGTCAACGTTACCTCGATTTCATCTGCAAAACCCGCACACATGTTGTCCGCCGATGATCGCAGAAGATGGTGACCGACTGCTACGCGTTCGAGGTTTCTGCTGATAAGACAGGTGCCAGAAAACATTGGCTCTAGTGAAAGTTCATTCGAGAGATTTGGTGAAGGATGTACGAATGCACGACTGTGTAGTGCCTGCAAATTTCGAAGGTTTCATCGCTGCTGTCACATGAGAAAGCATTGTGGAGAAATAGGCAATCTTCAAAGACCAAATTCGTCGGGTGACTTTTGCTGATTGGCCCAATCGACTTCATATCATATCATTCATCGGTCGCGACCTTGCCTTCCCGGTAGACATAGACGAGACTAGTTTTACCCGAACTCATTCGCCACGCTGGTTCGATACCAATCATCGGAAATTGGCTGGCTGAGGACAAAAAGCGCTAGTTCACAAACCTCGTAGGAGCACGGCTTCTAGAAAACTCACGTTTCCCTAACTTGCATGAAACGTAGTTTGCTAGTAAGTTTCCTTGAGGGATAATAATAATAAAGTTTATTCCCAACTTGTGGGTGGCGTACCGTCTGGCGTGATCACAGTTTCACAGTCAGAATGGAGCATGACTGGGGGATTTTGTGGGGGTGCGGATTGCACAAAAAGAGGACAATGTCATGAAAAGTAGGAAATATCCGATGATATGGTAATAATAGGTTTTCCTACCAACTTGTTGGGAACAACGGGCATGAGGTACGACTAGTTCAAAGACAGCCAGGTGGCAGGAACTAAAACTGAAGACCATTGCTGGCCATGAGTGGCCTTGAGCGGTTAAGTGAATGACCGGAGTCACAACGAGCAAAGTGCACATGGAGATGGGATGGTCCGAATTGGGAGAACATGGCGAGTTTTGTCTCAAAAATGTGGTTTATTCTGAAATTAAGCTGACTCACTGGTGGCACCGTTGTAGGGAAGACAGATGAAGGGAATAGGTTGGATGGGGGGCAAGTTGCTAGTAAACAGGGCATCCTGAACTCCGTATACGGATTTGAACTTGTGCAGGAGGCAAGCCGAAGTTGCAGCAGAAAAGCCAGGCTAGCTAAATATGAGCGAAAATTTATTGGGTACGGAAGGACTATCACAGAGACGAGGCCGGATGAGAACTGCTCGAAGTTGTGGCTGCAGGCTTGAGTGGGCGAGTGGTTGCGGTCGAGATTCTGGAGAAAATAGCTGCAGGAGTGCCATCTCACTGGGTATGACAGTCCCATGCCATCATCGCACTGACATGCTTCGTCCTATGGACAGCCCCGTAACGGCCGTCAAGGGTGCCGGGATCGGAGAAGAGATACGCAGTTCTGTGGCAGCTGGTTCTGGGTGAGACGGAGATTGACACAGAGTCATGCAGATGTAGGTTAATGGATAACTTCCTTTTTGTTGGACGACCGTGCGAGTGTAGACCGGACACCAGCCAGTTTGAATGAACAACAGTTCTAAGCGGCGTTTGAGCAACTGCAATCAAGGTTTGAAGCTTCGGAAGAGGGGCGACGAGGAAGAAATAGAATGAATGCAGTAGCGCGTGGCGGGTGTTAGGAGGCATGAGATACAACGGCGTCGATAGAAAAAAATCTAAAATGGGATGAGAGCAAGCTAAATGAACCCAGGAAAGGTGAATACGTTTGCTGACCTAGAAGCCAAGTACTAGTTGTGCCAGAGCAGGTGTCTAGTTTTAGGAAAGTGAAAACTGTCGTTGAGATAGCTAGCAGGGAGGCCAGTTTTTGGACTAGTTGAGAACGGGCAGTAGTTTTTGGCTCACCAGAGCACCATGACATATTGTCCTTTTTGTGCAGAAAGTGGGGTTAATGTGAGCAGTGACAGTGGACAAGTAAAAAGCGGACAAACAACGGCTTCCTGGATAATTGATAAGAATCGTAGTTTAACTGAGGTCTGCTACTGAAACGATTTTCGCACGAGTGACAGCAATGTGTCACAGATGTGGTGGCATGTATGCAACACCGAGTCACAGGGTTTTCTTAATTGATCGGCCTTCAACGTTCTATTGTGGCGTCCCACTGAACACGAAAGTCTATCCGGACGTTCCGCGCAGAGTTACGTTCGTGTGTGACCCCAATCTCATGAGTTATTTCCGAATTGGCAAAGTTGACAGTATGTTAACATGAATTCCAATTTTGTATTGAGACTGTTTTGCATATGATTGTGCATTTGCCAAACTTGATATGGTTAAACGGGTTGAAATAATCCAGTTTAACGTCAGCCCAGATATTGGAAACACTTCATTTGACCGAAGAGTACGTTTGTCGAACTCATTCCAGTTAGGCGAAATTGTAGGGGCATCTCTGAACGTCAGTCTCATGATGCAGGGCTTCAGGAGAGTTGTTTGATCGGAACTATCTGTATGTAGTCTTGTCATTTCTCCTGTCGCAGTCAGATGTCACCGACATTGGACCGCATTAGCCAAACCAAAGAGGTCCCATTCCGAAACTTCTTGAAGCGGTACGAATGCTATGACCATTCTACGCTTGTGCCCGTCTGTCATTCGGAGCGCTCAGTATTTGAACAATGGAATCAAATTTCGAAAGCTACCGACGGGCCCCGTTGAACTAAAAGAGAAAGACAATTGAGTTCACTGTACCAGCCACGTCAAGCATCCCGGTTTGTCAGCGATGTTGGGGCAGTTTTCCACCAGACTTTCTCCATCAGAGGCATGATTGCTCCAGTGGACAATAAAATTCGGTGACCTGCGAAAATATGAACGTAGATTAGGGTTGATTTCGGTTTGAGCACATAAGCAACAAAATTCAATATTTTGGCGCAAAATGTTTTAATTCACTCGCAAAGGTTTTGCAGCCAAGAGCATCGTGCGGATAATAGTCACCCTCGCCACCATCGTCATCATCATCGATGGAGTCCTCGCTCAAATGGTGGGGCGCTCACCCGACAGGTCTGGTATCGTTGTCCGGGTGCTTCATCCACTCTTGGGGGTGACATGGCCCAATTGTTAGAACGTGAAAGTTCGTGATTCTTACCCGTGTCAAGGCTTGAGAAACTAATCAGTATCCCAGCTCTCCTACTCACTTTGGGTGGTATGGCAATTAGATACCAAATGGGGAATAATCTAAACCTATTATGTGGTGAATTTACGTGATGTTACCCCCCCCCAGCGGATGCCAGTATGCAGTAAGCCATATAAAACCTAGTCCGTGAGAAGTAGAGTAAGTCAGACGGTGTAATGTTACAATGTGTAAATTCATAATGCGTCCATGCAATTCAAACTATCCTGACTGAACCAATGCGAAAAGGACTATAATGCCAAAAATCGTCTATTTCACTTTTGATCAGAGTTGTTTTTTCCCGGAACTATTTGCACGCGTATGGAAAAGTTTAGGGTCAATGTTTTCCACAACCTCCGGCCTGAGTCTTCTTTCCGTAAACCAATTCCACGGTGTCCATATGAGGTTCGAGTTCTGGTCCTCCAGGTAATAGAGGTTGGCCCCTCAGACCTCACCCTTATTTTTCAGTTATGGCAACGGGTTATATAAGGCCCTCGCGTTATTGTACGCATCCAGCCTGAGCCTAAATCCACATTGATACGATCCATTTAGAACGGTGATCAAAAAGAAATGAGCCTTCTTCAACAATCGATGATTCCGCAGTTCACCGTATCACAGACCCATGATGTGCCTTGACGAAAACGAATTCGAACAAATCCGCAGAACTCCCCCAAACCAGTGTTTTGGTAATAATTTTAGGGTGAATTTCTGACGACGCACTCTACGAAAATCGATCTGCCATAGTACGACCCCGTAAATCTTTCAACACCATGCTCCAAACGCAATAAATATTCTGAGTCACACGATATCCAGTTGCAGCAGCTCCTAAGCTCATCCAGCAATTGTTAGACCACACATTTCCAGAGTTGCACCACACAATAAGTAACGAAAACGGGAACACTCCAGCTTGCACCTGATCGTTCTGCTCTGCTAGGGTCGGCGACCACATCGGATTTGTACTGATGTTCAATGTCAGTCATTAAAAAAACAACTGTCATTCTATCAAATTTATATAAGTTTGATGAGGCACGCTGCTCAGAAAGTTTCTGGATGTTGATACCTTTCTTCTACCCTTTATATTGTACAGCGCGATTCCCCCTTTTTGTTATTTTGGTCTGTGCCTATATCACCCTTGTTGTTTTTGACCTGAACATAAACCGTTCTTTGACCTTGTCATCGGACGTGTCGTTTAAGTTCACACGTGGTTTCGCTAGCTTGTAAACACGTGGCTCCGAGTCGGCGTGGACTTTGAGACCCGTTAGGAATTAGCAGTTCCTAAACCGGTGTATAGAAGCCGGCGTAGTCCCACGATTTGAGGTTTGTAAAGCTTTATCATTTTATTATTGTACTTATAGTACCGCATTTGTAGATAAACCTCCATTTGAAAGAATTGGCTTTTGGGGTTTTGCGCGTAACTCGACGTGGTTCAACAGATTGCTGGAAACAATCTATAGTACTCAAATCCGGAAATCAAATCTCAAGTACCCGGTGGATCTCAGACGTTCAGCCGAATTGGAATCTGGAACTTTGTAAACAATATGCCCAGAACAAGAAGCGGCAAGTCATTCGAAATTATGTCGAACCCAGAACTTGCTAACGTTATGAACGATATTTCCGATAACGTTGTTGATCGTGACATTTGCATTTCTCAGCCTCCTTTATTTTGTCAACATTCTCCCCCTAAGCCTAGCGTAGCTGGTAGTATAAGGTCCAGCAGGCACGTGGGTAGACAGAGAAGTAGGTTAGAGAATGAGATACTGGAAGAAGAGCTTGCAATAGAAATGAAGGAGCTGGAGATTAGAAGGCGTAAGTTAGCCTCCCGTAAGCAGATGCTGTTGTCGTGTGACTCCTCTGATGATGAAAACTCGATATGTGGTGACTGTGAACTTGGGTTTCCATCCAGTGAACCGAAGGCCGGGAAATTCGTAGCGAAGTTCTATTCAGAGGAAACGGAACGCACGAATTTATCTACTAATCGGCCTAGAAAAGGTGACGCGGCCGGGACTCGAACCGCGGCGCACGAGATGGACGCCAGACGTGCTGACCACTACACCACAACGCCAGGATTCAACCTGCCGAAAATAGAAATAGATAAGTTCAGCGGGAATCCGATAGAATTCTGGAAGTTTATGAAAGCGTTTGAAATGAGCGTAGCTGATCGGCTGTTTGACGACAGCAATAAATTGATGTACCTTCTCCATTATTGCTGTGGAGACGCCAAGGAGGCCATTGAACACTGCGTGTTCCTCCCTGGAAAGACAGGCTATCAAAGAGCCATGGATATCCTAAAGACGCAGTTCGGAAGGCCACACGACATTGCACAGTCGTTCATGAACGAGCTTCTGACTGGAGGGCCCATTGCTCCCGGAGACGTCGATGCCTTACGAAGGCTGATAAGGAAAATGGTGAACTGTGATCTCGCATTGAGACAGATGCATTACATGGCGGATTTGAACTGCTCAACCAATCTCAAGCGTATAGTGGAGCGCCTACCTTGGCGTTTGCAAGAAAAGTGGGCTGAGGCGGCAGACGACATACTGCGTTCGGGATCAGAGCCGGAGTTTGATCATTTAATATCCTTTCTTAACAGAAGTGTATCCATTGCTTCAAACTGCTATGGTGTTATCGCCAGCACAAGAAGATATGGTAATCAGATAGACAAAGTAGGCTTAGAACGCCCACCTAGAAAGGCCCGCATCAACGTCGTAGCTGTGAAAGCGAGTGTAACTTGTCCTCACTGTTCCCAGACTCATAGCCTTTCAGACTGTGAAGTGTTTGGCATCCTACCCCAGGTCAAGAAACTGAATGTACTGAGAAGCCTCAAGTTATGTTTCAATTGCCTGGAGCCTAACCATAGAGCATTTGAGTTTCGCGTCCCTACACTTTTGCGACGTATCGAATTGCAACCAGCGACATCACCGTCTGCTTCACGACACACAGCGGATAGTTGTTAAGGCAACAAAGGCTGCCAACGTCAACTCAACCGTAGTTGGAGGGCCCCGGAACTACCTTGGTTTCGTAGCAGTTCCACTGATTGGCCCAAAAGGGACTTTGCTAACTCATGCCCTGTTGGATAATGGATCTGATACCACCCTAATAACAGCAGACGTGGCGAACCAACTTGGGATAGAGGGAGAAGCAACGCGTGTAGAAGTATCCTCGGTAAATGGCCCCGATATCAAGGACACTATGACCATCAGCTTTGCTATGCAGTCTTTGCACGACGGGTATGTTGTCAACGTCGACTGCGCCAACACTATCAGGTCACTTCCCATCACTAAGGCTTCCGTTCCGAATGATTCGCTGCTGAGCGAATGGACGCACCTAGCGGACGTTTGACCCACACGAACCCCTGGAGACAACGTCTCGATTTTGATTGGAACCAATGTCCCAGAGGCCCACTGGGTTATAGAGCAACGTCGGGGTTCTACGAAACATCCTTACGCATATCTCACGGCCGTGTGATGGGCAATCTTTGGACCAGCTCCTCCTTCAGGACCTAAACGAATATTACAGCGACTGTGCGAGAAGATAGTAGCCAGGGACGAACGCATTGATACGGCCATGGAAAATTTAGGAGACTGTGGGCAGCGAGACGTACAAATAGTCGAGGCGTTAGAAATCCCTCGATGCCTCCTGCCTACTGGATTTGATGCACTCCACGCAGAACTGCATATCTTCTCCGACGCCTCAGAAGTTGGATACGGATCCGTTGTTTATGTAGGTTGCATACGCAGTTTCGGGCTAATACGCTGTAATTTTCTGCTTGGCAAATCCAATATTGCCCCTATGAAGCCTGTTGCAATACTGCAACTGGAGTTACAAGCTGTTGTCTTGCCCGTAAGGTTGAAGAGCCTCACCCAGAGGGAACTTAGTTTGAAGCTAGACAGCATATACTTGTGGACCGACTCTATGGTCGTACTTCATCAATAACAGAAAGTCCAAATATAGGACGTTGGTCGCTGATAGACTGGGATTCTTTCATGAAAATACCGAAGTATCGCAGTTGGGATATGTGCCAGCGCAAGACACTCCAGGAGATCACGCATCAAGAGGAATCTCTGGTAGCCGCATGAATGTTCTAGACATTTGGTTGCATGTTCCCGCCTTTCTACAAAGCCCAGAGCACATGTGGTCAAAAATGAATATCAGCTGCTCTGCTGAAGACATACCGGGCCTTGAAATTAGAGAGTCCAACGTTCTGAACACCACCGTCTTAGGAGAATTAGCATTTGACAAACTTCTCTCTTACTACTCTTCATGGACTAGGCTGAAACGAGCCATAGCATGGATGAAGCGATTCAACTTGTGTCTTCGCATATGGTCAAATAAAGAAGAGAAGTGTGTGGTCTCACTTAGCCCTCTGCGGCTTGATAAACTGAGGGCAGCAGAATATTCACCATTGCAATACGTGCAACAGCGCGCCTTTCAGTATTTGTATAGTTCTCTCGCCGGAAAGTCACGTCCCGATGAGAACCTGGATGTGGCTTCTGTCGCTCTGCTTGTTAGCCGAGCATGGGATATCCCCGTCAGGTGGGATGGGCGGACTTTGGAGCAATGTCATAGGGACATGATGTCAGCATTGAGAAACAGATTTGGCCGTTGTGCCTCAGATGATCGGAACTCTCTAGTTCAACTGTTTCATGCTCCTGACTGGAATGATGAAGTGAATCGATGGGTCGAAGAAACTCAAGACCGTTGGAACGTCGAAATGAAGCGCCTTCGGGAAGAAATGTCCTCCCTAGTGCCCATGGACCTATTTGGAGTCAGTCCAGGTGATTTCTTCTAACCGTCTGGCGATGTGCACTCTGTAATCAATCGCATGGACTATCAACTGTATGCATTGACTCAACACATGGAACAAGAGACCAATCAGGCTGCACCAACAGAAGGAGAAAAGTTGGGATCGCTGGTTCTACGGACCAGTAGCGCTTGACTTGATTTCCCCAAAGACGCCTATCAACTTGGTGAAGATGACCAAGTTCACTTCAAGGTTCCATTCGATCTACAGGGCTACGAACGACATGACATCAAAGTGTCCATATCTGACAATGGTGTGACCTTACACGCGAAGAAGTTTGTCCAAATTGATCGGGCTTTAAACAGTCGAGAGTACTCCCAAACATTTTACATACCCAAGTCGGTTAAGAAGAATCAACTGAAGTGCCATCTTACCGAAGACGGTGTGTTAATGCTTGAAGCTCCAGTGAAGACAAAAGACTACAAGTCGATAACTTTCGAGTTCGCCCGCCAGTTAAGCATCAAACCGCACTCCGAGACTGAGGCTGGACAAAAGCAAAAATCCGAAGATGCACTAGCAATCCAACTGGTGTCCTCAAAGACTACAAGTCGATAACTTTCGACCGTGTTCGCCAGTTAAGCATCAAACCGCACTCCGAGACTGAGGCTGGACAAAAGCAAAAATCCGAAGATGCACTAGCAATCCAACTAACTGGTGTTCTCAGACCGACTGTTCTAAAGGACGACAAGTCTGGAGGCGAAAGGTTGCATGCGGAGATACCAGCCGACCCGGAGTTTACTGCGGACGACTTGTGCGTACGAATGGGCGCAAACCGCGTCGTGGTATCCGGTAAAAGGAAGACCATGGACAATTCGGGTAATAATTTTAGGGTGAATTTCTGACGACGCACTCTACGAAAATCGATCTGCCATAGTACGACCCCGTAAATCTTTCAACACCATGCTCCAAACGCAATAAATATTCTGAGTCACACGATATCCAGTTGCAGCAGCTCCTAAGCTCATCCAGCAATTGTTAGACCACACATTTCCAGAGTTGCACCACACAATAAGTAACGAAAACGGGAACACTCCAGCTTGCACCTGATCGTTCTGCTCTGCTAGGGTCGGCGACCACATCGGATTTGTACTGATGTTCAATGTCAGTCATTAAAAAAACAACTGTCATTCTATCAAATTTATATAAGTTTGATGAGGCACGCTGCTCAGAAAGTTTCTGGATGTTGATACCTTTCTTCTACCCTTTATATTGTACAGCGCGATTCCCCCTTTTTTGTTATTTTGGTCTGTGCCTATATCACCCTTGTTGTTTTTGACCTGAACATAAACCGTTCTTTGACCTTGTCATCGGACGTGTCGTTTAAGTTCACACGTGGTTTCGCTAGCTTGTAAACACGTGGCTCCGAGTTGGCGTGGACTTTGAGACCCGTTAGGAATTAGCAGTTCCTAAACCGGTATATAGAAGCCAGCATAGTCCAACGATTTGAGGTTTGTAAAGCTTTATCATTTTATTATTGTACTTATAGTACCGCATTTGTAGGTAAACCTCCATTTGAAAGAATTGGTTTTGGGGTTTTGCGCGTAACTCGACGTGGTACAACAGATCGCTGGAATCAGTCTATAGTGGAAGCCCGTCAAAAGCACTTCAACAGCTTAGGTAGTGGTATGTTCCTTTAGAAAATGCTTGTGCTAAATCTTGAACGTCGTATCAACTGAAACAGGAGGCTCTCTTGGTGCAACACATCCGGTTGGAGGAATTATGAAAGGGAACCAGATCATTCTGGTTGAAAGCATTTTGATTTGGAAATGAGAATAGTCCTTGGAGAGCCATTAGAAATTTTCCGACGACGTGACTTCTCTTCCACTTTGGGATAATATTACCGGTGCATGTATTTGGCAGATTTGTGGCTAATGGCGATAATCAAATCGTCAGTTGCAACCTCGCCTGGATCGCTCTAACTCAGCAGCTCAGCTTCCCCGGAAATTTGGGTGACATCAATTGGAACGATTCCGCTATGACCACTGAGTTGATCAGAATTTAGAGAGAAACTGTCACAAAACCATTGGTTGCATACTACACTTGGGTTACATCTCTCTAATATATTACTCAGATTTATTTACTTCACGTTTATCAATTGTCTTAAAGGCTACCATGACATAGTTTAACTGTATACGGATCGACTGAAGGATACCTGTCCGTATCGCTTTATCAGAACATTCACACCGCTTTAGCAACTCATCCATCTAAAATGTTCAGCCTTTCAGGCTCTGATACGATGTCCCTCTTCACTCTACATAACCGGGACAACAACAATAAAGTCTATAACTCGTACAATAGGTGGTTGCGACGTAAAGATCGGCCTTATTTTATGCGGAAGACAACCAACCAGGCATAACAAACTACTCATAAGTTTTCAGTAAATAGAAGCGTTTCTACTGGCATTGGCAAAACAGCGATAACTGTGACGTAATTCGGTAGAATCCACACAGTTCAGAGGGCTTAAGCTATGCTGTAATTCAGCTCGCAGGGGGCGTTTTTGGCACCATTTATAGATAGACTGTACACTTTAAAATTTTCTTCTATTTGTCAAACAACGTTTACTTCATTCCTCATTTTTCTCTTAAAACAAAACTAAGTGAAGTGATCAGTGATTTGCAAGAACTGTTCTGTATTCTGCCGCTTTAGTTAAAAATTCTTGTTTTGTTGTTTGGATAATGTTCAGTTCAAGNTTCAAGTGCACTTCGGGATCCAAAATTACAGCCACTCTGGCTTTCTAACAATACCCTCTGTAAAATATCCGGAATCGCGAGGAGATATTTTGAAAGGCTCGAGCACCAGCTGTGGAATCTTGCTAGTTACGTCTCTACGACCCTCAGAAAGCTGCTGTAAACACTCCGGCATCCCACAACCGGTTTTGCCCTCCTTTAAGCTTATCGGCTAGGCGCAGCCCCCGAGTTTCCTTCAACCTTATGTTCTACTTGATCTCAAATTGGACTGTTTCCGAGAAACATACCCATTTTCAAACCAACCTGGATTTCTCGGGAGACTCAACCGAATCTCTCGTTCATGATATTCTACAATTGAATGTGCTGCACACAAACCGCCTCATGGTTCATCTTGATATAACCCCTGTACTGCAGAGACAGATACACACATAGGCCAAACTCTCCCGGCTTCAACGAACCGTATCTGTGATGGTTTACTTGAATTCACCAGTCATTTTGGTGGAATGTCTACACTGTCGTATCTGATAAACCAGTCATGTGTCCACGACTTTCCCACAGGAATATCGGAGCAAAATTAGATCAAGGTCTATCCGGGAAATTCTTGGCACTGCGCCATGTGGTCAACACACGTTGACAAGATGGCACGTAGGTTCTTCTAGTAAAGAGCATGTTACTGATTCGATGCCAAACAACATGGGCGATTTTGTGGGGTCCGCAATGGATGCTTGGCAGTAAAGCCCTGTTGGCGTTGTAGTTTCATATGTTACTCAAATGTATTTTCTTCACATCTATCTGTTCGAATCCAGTTATTTGAAAGGCTGTCATGACGCAGCTTCACAGTATACGGATCAATTGAAGGGTGCCATTTTGTATCACTTCATCTGGTCATTTTGTTTCTATTGAGGACGGAATTTTCCGAAATAAGTGACCAAATTCTGTACCATCAACTAATGCATCCCTTCACGCAGTGCTTTACGTGGGTAAATTTAGTTCTCCATACCTTGCAGAAACGCCCTTAAGTTGCGTAAGCCCTGCCTTACATGGACTCTCTCCGGAAAATACACAGTTCTGTTCTATTCGGGAATCTCCTCAACTTTTTTCAACAAAGTGAGGTACTTAAGAAAAGGGGTGGAAGAGGCCACGCATCTAGCCCCATAGATAACGTCGCGTCTTCACTGGGAAAACGCACACAGGAGTTAGCAGAATGCTCAGATACGTTCAAGTACAGATAGCCTGATACCCCGGAGAAGCTGTGTGCACTGTATATTCTGGAATATCGGGCTAGATTCCATCAGCATGCACTCATCCTTAACTGCCATAATTCAACCGGCTCTATCGGCCGTGGGTCATCACGGGATATTCTTCTGGCTGACAATCTATCAAGACAATCATCAAGACATACTGGTGGTCAACGAAATTATGAAATGGAGATCATTGCCAAGAACCACGTGAGCTTGATTGCATATCCCATACGGTTCACAGGAACCCTTTTTATCCACAGCGAACTTACCGAACCCATTTTTTCTGTGTACTACACACTCTTTTGTTCGCTTTTTTGTTTTGTTAAGAAATCATTCAGTATCCCGTTTGACGACACGTACACTTGACCCTGGCGAGAAAACTAAGTAAGGGACTTAGCATTGTTCGTGCCCAGAATGCCAACAAATGCATTTGATCATTGGGATTCTTTTTCACTTATATTATGCGAGGAGCAGATGGTCACTGTCTTCACTGAAAAGTACTCTACGTATTATGACGTGCGAACCTGGCTGCTTGAATCTCAAGGTCAGGTGTTGCCAAAGCTGCCCTCACCAGACTACAAAGACAGCTCACAAGAAACCCACTCCATAACTTCCACAGCCAACTACTGATAGATATCAGACGAATCAACATTCTGTTCAACATTTCCTACCGCTAAATGCTCCCGATGTTATCCAGTCGCAGGCTACTCAAGAACCTAACCCCTCGCGAAGTTGCGCATGTCATATTCCCGATGACACATGTGCACGCAGCTGTCGGAGAACAACCGATTCATCAAATGGCTTACCGAATCTGTCAATCTGTCCGGCATCTTCTACAACTGTAGAAGACAGCTTGCCAACCATGTGCCCCCGTTCCCAATCACATGGGGCTGCCCAACCCCATATTCATTTCCCTTGACCAGACAAACTGCAACCCTCTTGTTTTGCTGATAGCCGTGACAGTACTCAACGATTTACGGACTTGGAGAAGGTTATGGAGAAAGTGCCGTCAATGGATCTTTATCTGCTGGAGGAAAGATCGATGTGAGTGTTCTGCTTTGATCGGGGTACTCGACGCGAAATTGGAGCGTCTTTCTAAGGCGCTGAAGGATTCAGACATAAAAAAGAGGAACATTCTTCGCTGAACCAATACCTCGCGATATCCATACCGGGCCCCATGGCTGCGAAGAAAGTCATACAAATATTTCTGACACGGCTATAAAAACCGCCACAGCGTCTCTAGTGGACAGGCGCCTAAGGGAAAACAGACTGATAATCTGGGGGTCAAGCTCCGGAAAAATCAGGCCAGCGAAGCTGGCAGAGTCGATCATTAGCAGCGTCCTCACCAAGACTGAGAAATCACGGCACGCAGAGTGGCTACGCCAGAAGAGAATTAAGCGAACTCTTGGAATTCTGGTCAACCCTTCTTCCCCATCTGAAGAACAGGAGACCTTGGAGCGAGCTGGCAGCATTCAAAAGGCCAATCCAATTATCAGGCGCCTATCTGAGGATCGTCCGCTGGACGCGCGTAAGCTTGGTAATAGCAGGTCAGGGGTGGAAGCAAGAAACAGGCTTCCAACGGACACCAATTAAGCCGACTTCAAACTCATGACCAAGCCGATTGTGGTCATATCCCCCTGTGCTCCCGAAAGCAGGCCGACGAAACCAGCTGCGTCTCCGGATAGCAGTTTTTATTCGATCGCCACAGGCCTCTCGCCCAACAAAGGCAGGGACGCCCTGGAGGAGGAAAGCCCCATATGCAACCAGCGCCCAAACTACGTGGAGCTAGCAACGCTTATCTCCGTATCAGAGGACAAAGGTGCAGCCATGTACTCCTCACCAAAGCAACAGCCTCTGAACTGGACTGAGTTAGATGTGCTGGGGCAAGCAGTGAAACCAATCTTCGACTCCACTCCGTCAAAAGCGGCCACCCTGCTTGTGGACACAACCGTCGCCCAGGACCTCGATAACCGAAGCCATAATCATGACAACAGCCTTCCGGAAACTCCCTCGTACATCTAGTTCGCCACGCTGATCATCGGCGGATCGGGTGTCCACACAAACACGAAAGAAGAACGACTGCAGCCAAACAAGCCACATAAGACTCGCAAGATTAGAAAACTGCTGGCTGGCTTCAAGGTGCAGTCCTCCGCAAAAACGAGCTTCTTGGGAGCGCCACCGAAATCATTGCTTCTTGGCGCCACCACCCAGCACGCAGGGCCTCACGGGGACACTTTTCCGATCAAACCGCGCCAAAACACCCAAGGATCCAGAAAGGCGAAAGCTTGCGGCAAACCTTTGATCAACAGCAAAGCTGGTCGACGAAAAGGGGATGCTGAAAGAACTACAAACAGCATCGGTCGAAATTTTCGCCCACGGGGAAAAATACTTCGTCCCCCAAAGCCAAAAAGACCGAGCAAACCAGCTACCACGGAACGAAAAAACCTCGCAGGCGAAAAGCACCCCCAAAAACCACAAAGACCGGAAGCAGCCATCGCCGCAGAGGCCCCCTTGGAGCCTTGGAACCAGACCCAAACCTGGTGA
>NW_008751695.1:686286-687864 GCF_000715545.1 Opisthorchis viverrini
TGTTGGCCTGCGCGGTATCTGGTGGGTGCAGCGACATGTTGGGTCCAAGCGCTCTGTTGAACGACTTCTAACAGCGCCGCTGCAAAAGGTCCGCCTGATTCGACGCGCTGGAGTGCAATCCAGGAGGCCTTTGGGGCGTTGAAGTCACCTACCAGATAGAGCACCTTGATAATCCGGGGGTCAAGCCAGCAAAGCTGGCAGAGTCGTTCCTTAGCAGCGTCTTCACCAACCCCGACTGCCAATCGTTTCTCGCAGAATGGCCACGCCAGAAGTGACGCAAGCGAACACTTGGGCTTCTAGTCACCTTTCCTTCCCATCTGCCGTACAGAAGAACTTGGAGCGAGCTGGCAGCATTCNAAAAAAAATCTACAACACCTGACACGTCGGACTGCTGTAGAGGACGTGCAGCGCTCGTTTACCAAGTCCCAATTTCTGGTGTCATCCACACTACCGTATCGTTTTCGTTGTTTGTCACTTGGGCTGGATCCATCATGGCTAAGGCGCATCAGGTTGAATCTAGGCCTCCTGCATCGCTTAATCTACCGGCGGGCTTACATAGCTGACTGCGGCCCAGAATTTTCTTCCCGTACTCCCTATAATATCCGTAATTCAGGATGTTTACTATCACTGTCGACGTGTTGAACTGTCTTTGGACAAAATTTTTCCTTTGCCTTTATTCTAAACTATGAAACAAGCTCACCTCCCATATCCATACTATCTCACCTCACGTAGGCTTTCGAACGGCTATCGATTCTTGCCTTTCTGTTGAGACGGATGAGCACCTTCTCGCTCCTCAGCTTTCACTGGACACCTTTTTGAAACAGGCCGTAAACCCTGTTAATCTGGGCCCCCACCCTGACTGTCCTGTTACTAGGTTCTAGCACTTACACTCACCAGCCTGAAACCCTTAGCATTAACCCACAAGTGCGACGACCACCTTCCTAATTCTAACTTACCAGTTTACCTATCTATTTTGCATACGTTTAATTCTCGCGATTACACCTTCCGCTATCTGAAGCGTAGTAGAATTGCAGAGGATATCTGGCGCCTGCCACGGTAATTGTCGTCAAGCCCGTCTCCAATGACCTGGTTGTATTTCCTTCCTCCGGCCTTAAGCTTTTTTACCCGGCCAAATTATTCCCAGTTCTTCAAGCCTGGCCCCATCACTGAGTAACTCTGTCGGCTCGATCTAATGTCTAGTCCATTACCTTGACTGGATTTAACTAACCTCAGCCAAACTGAAGCCNTTTTCGAGCTGACTCAAGACGAGGGAGGGTTGATGGGGTTGTTCTTTACTTATATACGGCCCCACCAATCCCGATTGTCCTCTCTGATACCACACCTGCGCCCTTTTGCGGTGCACTGTGGGTCGAAATCCCGCTGCGCGGGTTTGATTCTCTCTTTCTCGATGTGGTCTACTGCAGCCCCGCGAGTCCCCCTGAAGAGAACCAATTCCTCATACGAACACTTGAGCATTTCTCCTCCAACTACCACTTAACTTAGCTCCTGCTGGTAGGTGACTTCAACGCCCCAAAGTCACCCTGGATTGAGGTCCAGCGTGTCGAATCAGGCGGACGT
>NW_008751695.1:688937-692798 GCF_000715545.1 Opisthorchis viverrini
TCTTAACTCAAGCCAAAGACGAAGGACTCATATCGGACGCCATATTTTTCGACTTCTCAAAAGCATTTGATAGGGTACCGCTTCTCCACAAACTCGAGTCTTAAGGGATCAAAGGAGGATCGAGGCGTTCCTATCAGCGGATCATTTCGAGCGAGAATGGGCTCGACCCACCCTTCCCCAGCGGCGGTCTCCATTGGAGTTCCCCGAGGCTCCATCCTGGTACCAGTGCTGTTTCTGATCTACGTCAATGACCTTCCGGATGTTCTTGCCAGTCCATGTTTACGTTTTGCGGAGGACTTGAAATCCTGGAGTTGCAGTGTCAGTGCCCTCCAAATGGATGTAGACGGCGTAAAGCGGTATTCGTTGAAATGGCATCTCCCTCTGAATGACGAAAACTGCGTCCATATGTCATTTGGAGGAGACCCAGCGGATGCCTTTGTTATGCGTGGTGAAAAGGACCAGAAAACATCATCATCATCAATATACCCCTTATCACTGGTAGTATTCCCTAGTCAGTGGAAGCACTCTACCATTGTCCCACACTATAAGTCAGGTTCACAAACTGTTCCAGCCAGCAATCGTGGCATGCACCATACCTGCTTACTCCTTCGTACCCTAGAGCGCCTTATCGAAGCCCCTGTCATTGACGACCTGCTCACCACCAAAACACAGCAATCGGCAGTATGAGTTTATGGCACGGCGGTCAGCTGACACATGCCAGTTTGATTTCTTCAATCATATTTCGTCCGCCCACGACACCGAATAGTACATCATTCTTATCTATCTCGATATTCGCAAGGCATTCGACCAAGTTCCCCACGGTTCACTCCTCAACAAACAACGATCTACGGAGATTGGTGGCCCACCACTGCGATGGTTCGCTTCTTACCTCACTGGGGTGACCCAGGCCACCAAATAGGGGATCTCTCCTCCTCAGCCATTCCCACTACCAGTCTAGTTATTCAGGGTAGTGTGTTTGGCCCTCTACTTTTCTTACTATACTTTAATAACGTCACCGATTCGATCAACCATGAATCCACTTTTCTGTTCGTTGATGACATTAAAATGGCCTACAGGTTTAAGGCCAGTGATTCTGATTCTACTCCTGCTAACATCCAGTCTGACTTGAATTCTTGATCACTCTTGTCTTCCAACTCGTCTTTCTTTCGCTGTTCCGAAATGCCAAACCGTGCCACATCGATTCCGAATTCCCCCTGGGACGCTCTCTCCTAATGGACTCCGGATTCCTACTCTTCCCGAAGTGAGGGATCTAGGCCTTATGTATTCCTGTACATTTAGCTTCAGACAAAATGCAAGGTACAAAGTGGCTAGCGCACGCAAACTCCGCGCTTACATTCGTTGATCCTTTCGTAATAAATCCTGTTTAATTTCCATTTTTTTAAAATTTGTATGGCCCATTCTTGAATCCAGCCCTGAATTCGCCTCACAGTATTCACAGACACGTCGGACTGCTGTTGAGAACATGCAGCGCTCGTTTACCAAGTCCCAATTTCTGGTGTCATCCACACTACCGTATCGTTTTCGTTGTTTGTCACTTGGGCTGGATCCATCATGGCTAAGGCGCATCAGGTTGAATCTAGGCCTCCTGCATCGCCTAATCTAACGGCGGGCTTACATGGCTGACTGCTGCCCTGAATGATCTTCCTGTACTCCCTATAATATTCGCAGCTCTGGATGTTTGCTCCCCTCTGTCGACATGTCGAACTGCCTTTAGACAAAACGTTTTCCTTTGCCTTTATTATAAACTATGTAACAAGCTCTCCTCCCATTACCATACTATCTCATCTCACGTTGGCTTTCGAAAGGCCATCGATTCTTACCTTTCTATCGAGGGAGCTGAGCGCCTTTTACAGGCCGCAAACCCTGTTAATCTGGGCCCCCACCCTGACTGTCCTGTTACTAGGTTCTAGCACTTACACTCACCAGCCTGAAACCCTTTAGCATTAACCACAAGTGCGACGACCACCTTCCTAATTCTAACTTACCAGTTTACCTATCTATGTTGCATACGTTCAATTCTCGCGATTAACCCTTCCGCTATCTGAAGCGTAGTAGAATTGCAGAGGATATCTGGCGCCTGCCACGGTAATTGTCGTCAAGCCCGTCTCCAATGACCTGGTTGTATTTCCTTCCTCCGGCCTTAAGCTTTTTTACCGGGCCAAATTATCCCCAGTTCTTCAAGCCTGGCCCCATCACTGAGTAACTCTGTTGGCTCTATCTGATGTCTGGTCCATCACTTTGACCGGATTTAACTAACCTCAGCCAAACTGAAGCCTAATCTCCTTGCTGTTCTGAACCATTCCGCATCCCCGAACACGCGCAGCGCACGCATATCAAATGGTGGGTCTGAAGATGCGCTACGAATGAAATATCTGTTTGGCCCCACAGCCCACTCATCCATGCACACGCATAAAACTGGTGAGCCTCCACCTGCCAGAGTGGTTCACACCAATGCTTCACCTTCGTTTAGCCATAGTTCACGGGCTCCGAACATCTCCAACCTACTCCCATTGCCCAAAAGGCAGTTGATGTATCATTCGCTTCCGCGACTTGCCTCTTCAGGTGTCTGTTTGCTTGTTCGAAATGACTAAGCTGTTTTACTGGCCTGGCTCCCCCCGACCGGATAAACTATCCGGTAGCTGGAGTTACTTATTAATGCAAAAACGGCACGCAAGACTGCTTGGTGGCTTCTCACCCTGCAGATCTGGTAGCATACACGAGGGATGAAAACCTCTTGTGGTAGATGGATACGCCCTGCAGAGGTCGTTTCGTTAATTTGCACGATGATGCATTCGTATAATCACAACCCCTCTAGTAGGACGGGTGCGTCGTCCGTCACCGGTCGTTCTGAGCCTGGCCTTTGAGTCAGAAAAACCAAAAACGAGCACAGTTGCCGTTTGTAGCTCGACTGGCCTTGTCCTTGTTGTCACTTGTCCCACAACACCAGAAATACAAGAGAACTACAGCCGACATTCCGTCTGTTCTAAAAAAATAAAAAAACATTTGTGGCCTGAGAGTACTGTTTGAGGCTCACGGTTAACGTCGACGTGCAAGGAGTTGCCACTTCCATCTTAACGGGGTCACACCACCCCTAAACCACTTGATCATCCAAACACATCAGACACGTTCTTACCGTTGTCATCTAGAGCAACCACATGCAAAAAATGCCAAAATTCTATCATTTCCTGATTACAAGGAGTAACAGCTATCAGGGAATGGCAGCTTTTTGCCATGCACCATTCGTTTTCTGGAGTTGACAACAAGGACACTATGTCATGATGCTCTGGTGAGCCAAAACTAACTGCCCGTTCTCAACTAGTCCAAAAGCTAGCCTCCCTGCTAGCTATCTCAACGACAGTTTTCACTTTCCTAAAACTAGACACCTGCTCTGGCACAACTAGTACTTGGCTTCTAGGTCAGCAAACGTATTCACCTATCCTGGGTTCATTTAGCTTGCTCTCATCCCATTTTAGATCTTTTTCTATCGACGCCGTTGTATCTCATGCCTCCTAACACCCGCCACGCGCTACTGCATTCATTCTATTTCTTCCTCGTCGCCCCTCTTCCGAAGCTTCAAACCTTGATTGCAGTTGCTCAAACGCCGCTTAGAACTGTTGTTCATTCAAACTGGCTGGTGTCCGGTCTACACTCGCACGGTCGTCCAACAAAAAGGAAGTTATCCATTAACCTACATCTGCATGACTCTGTGTCAATCTCCGTCTCACCCAGAACCAGCTGCCACAGAACTGCGTATCTCTTCTCCGATCCCGGCACCCTTGACGGCCGTTACGGGGCTGTCCATAGGACGAAGCATGTCAGTGCGATGATGGCATGGGACTG
>NW_008751695.1:693374-703607 GCF_000715545.1 Opisthorchis viverrini
CTTGTCCTTTTCACTGCACCATGAGAAATCGGCCAAAAAGGCATTCGCCATTTTACGGATGGTCCGAAGCACCTCCTCCCGTATTACTCGCATGGACTTTCAAATACTCTATGGGGCCTACGTCAGACCGCTCCTGGGATACGCCAACCAGATTGTCTACTCAGGACGCACGAAAGGCGTCACCCTCATTGAGTGTGTCCAGCGGCCGCTACGAGAATGGTTGCCGGCCTCATATCCGTGGACTACGAACCGCGTCTCGCGATGCTTGATCACTTTCCCCTGAAGTACCGTCGCCTAGAGGGGACCTAATTCTTACTTATGCCCTGTCTGAACGAAGCTTGGCAAACAGGTTTTTTACTGTTGACCCTGCAAACACAGCGGGGACATAGTAAGAAAATTTTCGAGCTCAAAGCACATACATTCATTAGACAAATTTTTTTCTCATTTCGGGTAGCAGCTGCGTGGAATGGCCTTCCTCCGACGGTTGTCCACGCTCCTTCTAGAACCCAGTTTACAGCATTATTAGACATTTATTTGTGCAAATCCTCGCGCTGGCAAGCATACTGCCCCGCGCTGAGAACATAAAGAGCAGTGCTATACCCTTTTTTCACTTGCGCCTTTCAGGCGAAAGACAGCCACTGACTGGCAAGAACAAAAGCGACCTGGGAAACTTGGAAAAGGCCTCGATCCTCTGTAGCATTCCGTAGATCCGTGAATCCATGTTTAGTGCCATGTCCTTAGTATTGTGTGCCAATTTCGCCCTGAGAATGACAATTTCACACTGGTATCGAATTGCATGACTGAAGTGAAACAATCAGTGGATAGATACTTATACGTTGATGATTGTTCGCATCACCGCCGGATGTGAACGTGGCTCAAAGATTCGTGCGTGAGCTTAGACGAGTTTTATCAAAAGGCGGTTCCCACTTAAGAAGGTGGATATGTAACAGAGAGTCTCTCTTAAGTGGAGTGTGTGCGGCAGATATCTCGTCATTAGTGCTTTTCATTGAAGAATTTCAGGCAGTTGAAAGGACATTGCGTTTACAGTGGAATGTTAAGGCAGACGATTTTCGCTTCATCTTCGTTTTTCTCGATCGACCGCTTATCCGACGAGGAATACTGTCTTCGATGTCTTTCCTTTTTGTCCCTTGGGCTTAATGGCTTCTTTGCTTTTTCCAGCTAATATACTTCCATAAAGGCTTCGTAACAAGCACCCACATTGGGATGATACACTGAGCGACGAAGACCCAGAGGAGTGGCAGATATGGTTGGAAAGTATGATATCATCAGGAGAACTAGAAATGCCCCGTTGTGTGAAACCTGTTTACATTTATGATGTGAATGTAGACTCGTATATGTTCAGTGACGCCTGTGAAGTGTTGTGTGGTTGCGTATTGTCGCTGGTGCGTCGAACCCGAGAAATTCACTTGCAACATGATATACACTAAATCCAGAGTCGCACTGTTGAAATCTGCAACAGTGCCGAGGCTTGAGTTGAATGCAGCGTGACAAGCCGCAAAGGTGGCGGAAGAACTGAGGAAAGAAGCAGGATTTTCGTTCACCTGAACAACTTATTTGACGGACTCAACTGTAGTGCTTCACTATATACGGTATACTGCCACTTGCTCTAATATCTTCGTGGCAAACAAAATCTCTACGATTAATCGGTTATCGACATCCAGTGACTGGCGTCAAGTAATGAGTGAGAACAAACCGGCAAACTTAGCCACTACAGGAGTAAGTTCTCTGACTGCCTTTCGCTATTGGTTCAAGGGACCATCCTTTCTAAAAGCGACCGAGGCCCAGCGGCCACGCTACGAGCCAAGCTTCATACCGGAAGGAATATAATTGAAAACGAAACGCGCTTTGGTTAACGTGACTGCTGCTTCGGGACCAAATGGATTGTATATATTAATGGAAACGTGTTCCGATTGGTCCAAACTTTTACGATCTGTGGCATGGTTGACGAGGTTTAAAACATACTTAAGAATGATGGCAAGCGGCTCAACTGCATCCGCACTGAACACTGGAGGACTGAAATTCGCAGAAGTGAGGCAAGCTGACCGTGATATTATTCGCATGGCTCAGAAGACGATATACCCAGAAATCATGCCGAAATCAGGACGCACCGGTAAGGTTGACGAACGAAGTTTACGCAACCACAAACTAATGCGCTTATGCCCGATATTGATAGACGTCTTGCTATGTGTGGGAGGAATTGTAGCTAACCTTTTGTGTCCGCGTGTTGCTAAACATCCTATCATTCTACCCCCGAAGCGTAACGTCAAAAAGCTGATAGTCTGGAATGCTCACGTGCTGATGGGCGTCGTGGACTATCGCATACGTTATCCGAACTGCGTCAAAGGTATTGGGTCGTTCAAGGAGTACTGATGACTAAGCGGGTGCTCCACAGTTGCTGGACGTGTCGAAGGAACCTTTTAACATATCACGACAAGCTATGGCGCCGCCGCCGATCAACAGGATCCAGCCAGGCTGGCATCCCTTCAAGATAGTTGAGCGTGACAATTTTGGACCGCTGGCAGTCGAGAATGGAAGAAAGACTGAGAAAGGGTACGACTGCTTTTTGGCCTGCTTACAGATGAGGGTAGCGCACCTTGAAATGGCCTATACACTACCTTCATCAAGACGCTTATGCGCTTTATAGCTCGCGGGGTAACCCAAAAAAGATTATCAGTGATAACGGCTCTAATTTTGTCGGGGTGGAGATGGAATTGAAGAGAGCCATAGATAGATTTTCGCATCCCGTATTAGCGCTGAACTAATGCGGTATAACATCTAATGGCAACTCACCCCACCTTTGAGCAGCTATAGGGGCGGAGTATGGGAAATTCCCATACGTTTCGTAAGGCGGATACTAAGGTCGACACTGAATGACCAGAATGCGAGCGACGAAGAACTAGTAACGTTTCTTACGGAAGCAGAGCATGTAATGAATGGATGCCCTATTTTGCCCAACCAAATAAACTATTTCGATAAGCCAGCATTGACATCGAATGACTTGCTCATCCTCAACAATAGAGTACACGAAGTTGTGCCGGAAAATATAACAGAAATGTATACGAGAGTTTGGCAACAGGTGAACTACCTGACTCAAATATTTTGGAAGCGCTGGGTGAAGGAATACACATCTCTGCTTCAAGAACGGACAAGGTGGCAGAAGCCTCAAAGGAACTTCAGGAAACGGGCTTTAGTCCTGGTGCAATCAGGTGCGTTCTCTCGGGACAGTGGCTTGTCGGCGTTGATGATGAACGTGAAACATTAGGCGACGGTTTAGCTAGAACCGTAGGTGCACACACGCGGGACGGTAGGCTAAGGAGAGATCTGCGTATTATCAGTCTGATGGAGGATTATGAGTAGGGGTGGTGGAGGGAGATGGGTACCGTGCGCTCAACTCTCCGCAGGCTGGGGTGGGTTTTTGAACTCATTGCACAAGGAGAGACCACTGGGAGTTTGCGCGTGAGCAAGTTCCGTTTGGCGTTCTGCTGTAAGTTCACTCGGAAATTGGGGTAAGTAAAATATTTAAGCCAGGAATGACCATAGTCTGATGGGAGAAAATTCATTGGGATTTTGGGTGGCGTTGTAGAATACAGCTTATCAACCCACTGTTTCAGTTCCCAACCACAAGCGGCAGCCAATCCCCATATTTAATTCCCCTGACCAGAAGAACTGAAACTCTCCTGTTTTACTGACGATTCTTATAACTCTTACGGACTTTGGTCGGACATTGTGATTTTTGCGGTTGCTTGCCAGCGATATCTGTTTCGTTGTGACGATATCGAATTTAAGGCGAAGTGATCTGCGCTTCATCCCCAGGCTGGTGATTGTACCGCCTTATTTTGTAACCCTACGGTATCTGCACAGGAGATTCCGCTGAGGTTCGTTGAATATGTATGCTATTATCTTTCCAATAGTACCGTTATTCCAGAAATCGGATTTCTCGGTCGTTTTAGCAGATTCGCACGCGTGACTCAAGTTCAAGAATCAGATAGCCGTAGCAACAACCCCTTGCAGTTCCGTTGGAATCCCCCAGTACCAGACATCGCAGTAGCCTGTTCTAACCCAATCGAAGTTGCAGTCGCCCCTCCAGATGCCGGAGCTGATGCCTTATCCTCTAAAGCTCGATGCTGGAGCACAGATCCCCTCCCTTACCCCCATTATCCTGGAATCGCTCCTTGCCCAAGCCCGCCAAACCGTGATGCCAGCTCGCGGCCTAAGGCCACACAAATCCTTAAAACGGCCTCTAGCCCTGTAACTCTGGTTCATGATCATGATCCCCCCACTTCTACCCTTGGTAACCTGCCCGTACCTCCCCTGACCTCAATTGCACAAAAAAGTCACCTTTGTTATGACGGATGCAGTATCTTTCCAGCTCCTACCCGGTGTTACAATCGAAGATGAGAACACAGCCTCTCGCTCCAGAACCCCTGACCTAACGAACTTTTGCTAATTCCCACCAAATCGCGCCCTCTGGCTCAAACCCTTACTATCAAGGCCTGGTATGTAATGCCCGCCTGCAACGTCCAAAATGACCCATGACCAGCGCCGACCCTCATCAGTCCCCACTACCCAAGCCACCAACTTTCGTCCCGCCTGAACACCATTTTCGGCAAACACCGATTACTCCACAGCCGCCACCCCTTTTTGCATCCTACCGCCTTCCATACCTGCCGATTCAGAAGATGACGCGGCCGAGAACTCTACATTCAACTGCATGCCCTCTTCCCGAAGGCATTCCGTACTCTGTGCTGAGCCTGATACAGTACCTCCTGCCGTGGGTACAAACCTATTTCAACGGTGACTTACCCATCAACCACCAGTATAGCATACTCCACCCCAGACTCCGGACCCTGTATCATATTACCTCGCCTCCAGGTACCTAGTCTCCCCAGTACTATACCCCACCGTGAGTGAGGTTACAAAGTTCCTACTTGGTACCGTTTGCTCGCCAATGAGTTTGTCAACAATGTTGTTCAATGTCCGCTATTTGTTGCCCTAAGTCCATAATTTCCGAGCAATCGGAGCCATTGCACGACCAAGTATAATCCTTGTGAGTGAAACATGGCTCGCAGATGAAACTCCTGATACGGCCATCTCAATCCCTGGCTATGATACCGCTCCGATAGGAAAAACTCAGGGGGCGGCGGCTGTGCCATCCATTCCAAGCCAGAACTTCGTACAACCCCATTTGACGATTCTTCTCTGGAAGGGATTCCAGAGAACATTTGGATATCAGTAGAACAGACCCAACGACCTGTACTAGTCGGTTGTATCTATTCAATACCTGCCCCCTGCCCCACCTCTATTGCTGATCTTTCCGTATCATCTACACTGCACAGGCACCTCATTCGTCTAAAGTTCTGTTGGGTGACTTCAACCTGCCTGACATCTCCTACTCCTCCACCACGGGCCAAGCCCATCACACCGCGCTGTGTGCACAACTTGGTGTGGAGGGCTTACTCCAAATTGTACCTAGCCCCACTCGTGGTCTACACACTCTGGACTTAATATTCTCCAACGATGGCGATTTGGCTACAGCTAGAGTTGGTCCACGCTTCCCAGGAAGTGATCACGGCGTCGTTTCTTGCAACGTAGGCAGTTATGGAAAAACTGCTCCTCTGACTCTATCCATGTTTAATCACCTCTCACCGGATGTTTTACGACCCTTTTCGTCCACACTGGCTTCTCAGGATTGGGACGACTTCGCCCTGTCGAGAAGTGCATACCGCGTCGGTGATATCTCTTACCAAAACCTATTGTCTGTTTTTCGCCTTGTTTCTCCTGTAAGGCGTTTTCACTCCAGTATCTCCGGCCGCGGTAGGTTATTAAAAACCTTGGATGCCAAAATACACCGGGATAGTAGAGAATATCGGAAATCCCAGGATTTCTCATTACTAATTCTCATCAACTCAACAAAGATGGACCGATGATTTTTGCGGGTATCGCTCGAACGCCGAGAAGAAAACACTGTCCTCAGATCTCCTTCCCAATCCAAATTACTCAGCCGACTGTTCCGTAGGCGTTGTACCCTAAACGGTTATTCAACTGCTTGTTTGCGTTCCACAGATAGTGGACCATCACTGAGTCTGTCGACGTAGCAGACCATCTGAACGCTTACTTTCCCATCTGCTACTCACCCTTTCCTCCAAACTCCAAACCCATACTCACTGCTGTTTACCTCCAAAACGTGAACGGTCAGGGTAACCACCTGACTCTCAGCTACGTAACTATCTTCATGGCTGATGTTTCTCCCCTTCTTTTAAAGATTAAGAACCCTGTTGTGCCAGGGGCCGGCAGCCTTCCACCCCGTATTCTGAAACAAGTTGGCCGAGATATTGGAATCCTTGTACTAAATCTTTTCACACACATCTGTAATCCGCCCTCATTTTAAATCCGGATCTAGGCAAACTCCATCTAACTACAGGGGAATCCATCATACATCCCTCCTTATGAGAACCCTTGAACGTCTGGTCAAAGGTCCATTAACCAAGTTTCTACTGACAACTAATGCCATAGATGACCGGCAGTATGGTTTCCTGTCTCAAAGATCCGTTAGTAGCTGCCAGCTCCACTTCTTCGAGACCATCACAGCAGCCTACGACGCCGGGAACTCCACTGTAACAATTTACCTGGATATTCAAAAAGCCTTTGACCAGGTCCCCCATGCATCCCTGCTGCACAAACTTAGTACCGCTGGCATCACTGGAACCTTATTTCAGTGGTTCGCCTCCTATCTATCTGACAGGACTCAAGTAGCACAAATTGGGGACACGATAATCTCCACTGTCGGTCATCCAAGGAAGCATGCTAGGCCCCATCCTCTTCTCACTGTACATTAACGTCTTGTTCGGTGCCATATCCCATGGTGAAGTCTTCCTCTTCGCAGACGATATAAAAATTGCGTGCACATTTCCCCCATCTGCACGAGCCCTTACGTTTCGCCGGATTAACCAATACTTAGACCTGGTGGTCAAACGACTCTGGCTTAAGTTTCTCCTCAGCGAAATCCTGCATAACTTCCTGCCGCTGCTTCCTCCCGGCTCATGCTTTCACAATAAATGGAAATCCCATCACTCATTCCACGGATATCAAAAATCTTGGCTTCAAATACTCCTGTACGTTTAACTTTTCCCAACAGGTGCTGGACCAGGTTTTTCGAGCATGCAGGCTAAGTTTTTTAATACCGCGCTCTTTTCACCTTCCAGACACAATGGTTGCAACTTTTCAGCTATGCGTACGACCAATCGTCAAATTCTGTCCCGTATTCTCCTTCCTTTATACCCAAAGTTATAGGCTCGCACTTGAAAGTGTCCAAAGCTTATTCAAGAAAAGGCTGTTTCATCTCTCTTACCGCTCTCGCTGTCAAACCCTAGGCCTCGAGCCACTATGGCTCAGATGGTTTAAGATGAATCTGATTCTACTACGTCGCTTGCCGCACAAAAATGATTTTATAGCAGAGGCTAGACCAAACGTAAACTCACGTCCTCGCTACCGATTAAGTAACTCCTGAAACATCTTACTGTCCCCCGGCTCTTACAAACATACGCCAATACTTCTTTCTAGTTTACTGGACTCGCATCTGGACCACCTTCCAGAGCAGCTGCGAAGAGTCACGCATCATCATACTTTTTCTCAGTCCGTGGACTAATTCCTTACCTGTGAAACTGCTGCCGTCCTACCTNACTACCCCAGACCTCCTATATGAATTAGGTCCAGTACACATTTGAGTATAGTGACGATAAAGTTAGTAGGCAAGTGAAAGATCCAGCTATCATATCTTTCTTACTTCAAGTCACTGTAGGACTTAAACTTGGGTATGTTGCGTCGCCGGTCTGGCTGTCTTCCTTTTTTCCCAAACAACTCATACATCGTTCTAGTCAAATTCATAACCAAGGTTACTCTATCAGCTCTGCTCAGTTAACTAGACGCTCACAAACACAACATCGCGGTGCGCTTCCGCACTAGCCCTGAATATCACCATTCTGTCCCTACTGTTTCAGTGGAAACTGTGATTTCACTGCCTTCTCCGCAACTTGCCCCTACCAGCGTCTGTCTGCTGTTTGCTTGTTCAAATTGGCTGAGCAGTATTTACAGGGCTTGCTTTCCCCGGCCGTAAAAAACTGGAGTACTTTAATAATGCACGAACCGTCCTCATGGCTCTCTGGATGGTTTTCCACACTGCATATCTGATAGTATGCACGAAGGATGAAAACCTCATGTGATGTATGGGTACGCCCTACAGGAATAATCGCCTTGTTGCTTTGCACCATGGTCCGTTATGTTACCAGAACGGAACTGTTAATTGTCTAAAATTTCGTCTTAACTACGGATTGATCGTTTCTGGTCAATTCTCACATTCTGCTTATATTTGTCGTCACCACACGTTCAGCCACCAGATTGCTTCGTGCTGAGTTCCTATTGATTTATCCTCGTTCCGCCCTCACGTGTGACTCCTATTGGTCGTTGCATTTCGTTATTTTTCTGCTCGATCGTGCATAACTGTTGGTTCCTATTGGTTATTCGGTTGAAGAGAAAGTCTCAGCCAATTCATGCCATTTTTTCCGATGTATATAAACCGCCTTACTTCGCGGCAAAAAAGACCTGTTCCTGTGCTCGACTTTGGCTTCTTCCTTACGCGAGTTGACGGGTTACCTCCGGACGACACAACAACCTGGCGACGGATTGTGTTGACGAGATGGCAATTTCATTCGAACAAATGCAGCAACTCCTCCATATCCAGCAGAAACAATTTGAAGAATCCCAGAAACAGCTGATTGAAATGCTGTCAAAAAAATTGAACCTCAAGTCCGAAACCGCTGTGGACAAGAATCAGTCATCAGTTGATGCCAGTGCTGCTTCCATATCAGAATTCGTTTTCGATGGTTTATCAGGAGTGACATTTGAATCCAGAAGTATGAAGACGTCTTCCGAGTAGGGTTGGCAAATCAAGATGATTCTTGGAAAGTTCATCTCCTGCCGAGAAAACTCGATGCGGTTGAACACGAACGATACTCCAATTTTGTGCTGCCGAAAAACCCACGCAAATTTTCGTTCAATGAAACTGTCCGGACCCTGCCCCAAATTTTCGGAGAACAGGCATCTCTATTCAGCATCCGATATAATTGCCTGAAGCTCACAAAGTGTGACTCCCAAGATTTCGTCACACGTGCCGGGATATTAAACAAGGATTGTGAGCGTTTCAAGTTGGCTACCATGACACCAGGCCAAATGAAAAGTCTCGTGTTAATCTGCAGCCTACAATCGCATTCACACGCAGACATCCGAACACGTATACTCCACAAACTGGAACAGTAGCCAGACCTGACATTATAAGCCATCACAGCCGAGTGCCAAAGGCTGATAAATTTAAAACACGATGCTAGAATGATCGAGAGACCCGGTCATCAGGAAGAGCCGCAGGTTTGCAGAACGATGGTCAAGCACACTAACTCTCACGATGTTGCTCGAAATCAGAAACCTACAAGCGCTTGTGGGCAGTGTGGTGAATGGCATTTTTCCGTTTCTGTCCATTCAAGAGTCACCAGTGCCAGAATTGCAAGAAAATCGGTTACAAAGAATCACACTGTCGACCTGATCGCAAACCCATACGACTGCGTTCAACCCCCTCGTACAAACAACACAGGCTCAACCAATTTCGAAGACCTTGGTCCAACACAAATGCTATTCTGGCAGCCTTTCGAAGTGATTTCAATTCGTGCAGAAAATACGTAGCGGTTTCCGTGAACGACGTTTCATTGAAACTAAAACTCGATACGGCATCTGATATCACACTGGTATCTCGAAATACTTGGAACAAGCTGGGGCGTCCGATACTCAAACCAACCAAATTGGTGGCGCAGAACGCATCCGGTGACCAAATGGATCTTGAAGGTGTAATGGAATGTGAAGTAGAATTCCGTGATGAACGTTTCTCAGGAACTTTGTTCGTATCGTCCAATGCCGAAATTAACCTCATGGGTATGGATTGGATTAAAAATTTGGGATTATTTGACATGCCATTGAAAAAGGTGTGTACCCAATCTAACGACCGTTTCGAATTCTTGAGCAAAGAAAAAAGGTGTCCAATCTAACGACCGTTTCGAATTCTTGAGCAAAGAGCACCAAGGTTAGCAACCAAACCGGCGAAACTCCGAACGAATGGATGGCCAAATGTGCTGTACTATAAAAAATGAAAGTAGTTACACGGAATACAAA
>NW_008751695.1:704620-705597 GCF_000715545.1 Opisthorchis viverrini
ACCGAAAGAAATTACAGTCAAATCGAAAAAGAAGCACTGGCCATAGTATTTTCGGTGCAAAAATCCCACAAAATGGTCGCCGATTTACACTCCTGACAGACCACAAACCGCTCTTGGCAATCTTCGGATCGAAGAAGGGAATTCCGATATATACGGCCAGTCGATTACAACGATGGACCACGTTGCGACTGGGGTACGATTTCCAAATGAAATACCTATCTACGGATTCCATTGGACAAGCCGATGCCCTATCCAGACTAATCGACACTGAAAAACGAAGATCTGAAGATACCATCTTCCCTGCAGTGAAAACAGAACCAGACGTCAGTTACCTATTGCATGACGCAGTACGTTCCTTACCAGTCACCTCCAGGATGATTCAAAATGAGACAGCACACGACTATATCTTACAGGAAGTGATTAACTACGTTCGTAGATGCCAAAGAGATGCCCGAGGAAAGAACTGTCACAGTTCTTCACTGGAGGTGAATCATTATCAGAAATTGAAGCGTGCTTGCTCTTTATTGCTGCGCAAAAGTGTCCTGAAACAACTACACAAAGGACACCCCGGGATCAACCGAATGAACGCGCTTGCTCGAAGTTTCGTGTTCTGGCCAATGATGGACAGCCAGCTGGAAGAACTTGGCCGTTCCTGTTCGCATTGTGCATACGCATCAAAACGACCAATCAAGACAGAGCTACAGGCATGGCCTACACCCAATTTGCCTTGGTCGAGGGTTCATACTGACTTTGCCGAACCAATCTATAGAGCATCAATCATGATAGTGGTGGATGCCTATAGCAAATGGCCCGAAGCCATTGTAACGCAGAGCACGACAGCATCGTCCACGATTCGGCAACTCAGGCACATGTTCAGTCAGCATCGGTACCCGGAAACCATTGTATCAGACAATAAACCACAGTTCACGTCAGCACTGTTCGCAGAATTTTGTGAAAGGAATGGGATCAAACACACA